>NW_026525433.1:230000-242500 GCF_943734705.1 Anopheles coustani | reverse complement strand
TGCTTTGGTGTGGTAAGAAATACGTAGAAAGTGCTTCGAACTACCTTGTTAGTTGTTTTGGTTTGGTTGGGAATACGTAAAAAGTGTTTTGAACCACCTTGGAAGTTGCTTTGGTGTGGTTGGGAATACGTAAAAAGTACTTCGAACCACCTTGGAAGTTGCTTTGGTGTAGTTGGAATCACGTAAAAAGAGCTTCGAACCACCTTAAATGTTGTTTGGATGTGGATGAAATTGCTTAGTTCCTAGTTTTTTTTTTTTATTTTTTAACGTTTTTAGTTAAAGAAAAAAAAAGTTTTTCGGTTTCAATTACGTAAAAAGTGCTTCGAACCACCTTGGAAGTTGCTTTGGTGTGGTTGGGAATACGTAAAAAGTGCTTCGAACCACCTTGGAAGTTGCTTTGGTGTGGTTGGGAATACGTAAAAAGTGCTTCGAACCACCTTGGAAGTTGCTTTGGTGTGGTTGGGAATACGTAAAAAGTGCTTCGAACCACCTTGGAAGTTGCTTTGGTGTGGTTGGAATCACGTAAAAAGTGCTTCGAACCACCTTAAACGTTGTTTGGATGTGGATGAAATTGCTTAGTTCCTAGTTTTTTTTTTTTTTTTTTTTAAGTTTTTAGTTAAAGAAAAAAAAAGTTTTTCGGTTGGAATTACGTAGAAAGTGCTTCGAACCACCTTGGAAGTTGCTTTGGTGTGGTTGGAATTACGTAAAAAGTGCTTCGAACCACCTTGGAAGTTGCTTTGGTGTGGTTGGGAATACGTAAAAAGTACTTCGAACCACCTTGGAAGTTGCTTTGGTGTGGTTGGAATCACGTAAAAAGTGCTTCGAACCACCTTAAATGTTGTTTGGATGTGGATGAAATTGCTTAGTTCCTAGTTTTTTTTTTTTTTTTTTTTTTTTTTTTTTAAGTTTTTAGTTGAAGAAAAAAAAAGTTTTTCGGTTGGAATTACGTAAAAAGTGCTTCGAACCACCTTGGAAGTTGCTTTGGTGTGGTTGGGAATACGTTAAAAGTACTTCGAACCACCTTGGAAGTTGCTTTGGTGTGGTTGGGAACTCGTAAAAAGTACTTCGAACCACCTTGGAAGTTGCTTTGGTGTGGTTGGGAATACGTAAAAAGTACTTCGAACCACCTTAAATGTTGTTTGGATGTGGATGAAATTGCTTAGTTCCTAGTTTTTTTTTTTTTTTTTCTTTTTAAAGTTTTTAGTTAAAGAAAAAAAAAGTTTTCCGGTTGGAATTACGTAAAAAGTGCTTCGAACCACCTTGGAAGTTGCTTTGGTGTGGTTGGGAATACGTTAAAAGTACTTCGAACCACCTTGGAAGTTGCTTTGGTGTGGTTGGGAACACGTAAAAAGTACTTCGAACCACCTTGGAAGTTGCTTTGGTGTGGTTGGGAATACGTAAACAGTACTTCGAACCACCTTAAATGTTGTTTGGATGTGGATGAAATTGCTTAGTTCCTAGTTTTTTTTTTTTTTTTTTTTAAAGTTTTTAGTTTAAGAAAAAATAAGTTTTTCGGTTGGAATTACGTAAAAAGTGCTTCGAACCACCTAGGAAGTTGCTTTGGTGTGGTTGGGAATACGTAAAAAGTGCTTCGAACCACCTTGGAAGTTGCTTTGGTGTGGTTGGGAATACGTAAAAAGTACTTCGAACCATCTTGGAAGTTGCTTTGGTGTGGTTGGAATCACGTAAAAAGTGCTTCGAACCACGTTAAATGTTGTTTGGATGTGGATGAAATTGCTTAGTTCCTAGTTTTTTTTTTTTTTTTTTTTTGTTTTTTTTTTTTTTTTGTTTAGTTTTTAGTTAAAGAAAAAACAAGTTTTTCGGTTGGAATTACGTAAAAAGTGCTTCGAACCACCTTGGAAGTTGCTTTGGTGTGGTTGGGAATACGTAAAAAGTACTTCGAACCACCTTGGAAGTTGCTTTGGTGTGGTTGAAATCACGTAAAAAGTGCTTCGAACCACCTTAAATGTTGTTTGGATGTGGATGAAATTGGTTAGTTCCTAGTTTTTTTTTTTTTTTTTTTTACGTTTTTAGTTAAAGAAAAAAAAAGTTTTTCGGTTGGAATTACGTAAAAAGTGCTTCGAACCACCTTGGAAGTTGCTTTGGTGTGGTTGGGAATACGTAAAAAGTGCTTCGAACCACCTTGGAAGTTGCTTTGGTGTGGTTGGGAATACGTAAAAAGTACTTCGAACCACCTTGGAAGTTGCTTTGGTGTGGTTGGAATCACGTAAAAAGTGCTTCGAACCACCTTAAACGTTGTTTGGATGTGGATGAAATTGCTTAGTTCCTAGTTTTTTGTTTTTTTTTTTGTTAAGTTTTTAGTTAAAGGAAAAAAAAGTTTTTCGGTTGAAATTACGTAAAAAGTACTTCGAACCACCTTGGAAGTTGCTTTGGTGTGGTTGGGAATACGTAAACAGTACTTCGAACCACCTTAAATGTTGTTTGGATGTGGATGAAATTGCTTAGTTCCTAGTTTTTTTTTTTTTTTTTTTTTTTACGTTTTTAGTTAAAGAAAAAAAAAGTTTTTCGGTTGGAATTACTTAAAAAGTGCTTCGAACCACCTTGGAAGTTGCTTTGGTGTGGTTGGGAATACGTAAAAAGTGCTTCGAACCACCTTGGAAGTTGCTTTGGTGTGGTTGGGAATACGTAAAAAGTACTTCGAACCACCTTGGAAGTTGCTTTGGTGTGGTTGGAATCACGTAAAAAGTGCTTCGAACCACCTTAAATGTTGTTTGGATGTGGATGAAATTGCTTAGTTCCTGGTTTTTTTTTTTTTTTTTTTTTTACGTTTTTAGTTAAAGAAAAAAAAAGTTTTTCGGTTGGAATTACGTAAAAAGTGCTTCGAACCACCTTGGAAGTTGCTTTGGTGTGGTTGGGAATACGTAAAAAGTGCTTCGAACCACCTTGGAAGTTGCTTTGGTGTGGTTGGGAATACGTAAAAAGTACTTCGAACCACCTTAAATGTTGTTTGGATGTGGATGAAATTGCTTAGTTCCTAGTTTTTTTTTTTTTTTTGAAGTTTTTAGTTAAAGAAAAAAAAAGTTTTTCGGTTGGAATTACGTAGAAAGTGCTTCGAACCACCTTGGAAGTTGCTTTGGTGTGGTTGGGAATACGTAAAAAGTGCTTCGAACCACCTTGGAAGTTGCTTTGGTGTGGTTGGGAATACGTAAAAAGTACTTCGAACCACCTTGGAAGTTGCTTTGGTGTGGTTGGGAATACGTAAAAAGTACTTCGAACCACCTTGGAAGTTGCTTTGGTGTGGTTGAAATCACGTAAAAAGTGCTTCGAACCACCTTAAATGTTGTTTGGATGTGGATGAAATTGCTTAGTTCCCAGTTTTTTTTTTTTTTTTTGAAGTTTTTAGTTAAAGAAAAAACAAGTTTTTCGGTTGGAATTACGTAAAAAGTGCTTCGAACCACCTTGGAAGTTGCTTTGGTGTGGTTGGGAATACGTAAAAAGTACTTCGAACCACCTTGGAAGTTGCTTTGGTGTGGTTGAAATCACGTAAAAAGTGCTTCGAACCACCTTAAATGTTGTTTGGATGTGGATGAAATTGGTTAGTTCCTAGTTTTTTTTTTTTTTTTTTTTTACGTTTTTAGTTAAAGAAAAAAAAAGTTTTTCGGTTGGAATTACGTAAAAAGTGCTTCGAACCACCTTGGAAGTTGCTTTGGTGTGGTTGGGAATACGTAAAAAGTGCTTCGAACCACCTTGGAAGTTGCTTTGGTGTGGTTGGGAATACGTAAAAAGTACTTCGAACCACCTTGGAAGTTGCTTTGGTGTGGTTGGAATCACGTAAAAAGTGCTTCGAACCACCTTAAATGTTGTTTGGATGTGGATGAAATTGCTTAGTTCCTAGTTTTTTTTTTTTTTTTTTGTTAAGTTTTTAGTTAAAGAAAAAAAAAGTTTTTCGGTTGAAATTACGTAAAAAGTACTTCGAACCACCTTGGAAGTTGCTTTGGTGTGGTTGGGAATACGTAAACAGTACTTCGAACCACCTTAAATGTTGTTTGGATGTGGATGAAATTGCTTAGTTCCTAGTTTTTTTTTTTTTTTTTTTTTTTTTTTTACGTTTTTAGTTAAAGAAAAAAAAAGTTTTTCGGTTGGAATTACTTAAAAAGTGCTTCGAACCACCTTGGAAGTTGCTTTGGTGTGGTTGGGAATACGTAAAAAGTACTTCGAACCACCTTGGAAGTTGCTTTGGTGTGGTTGGGAATACGTAAAAAGTACTTCGAACCACCTTGGAAGTTGCTTTGGTGTGGTTGGAATCACGTAAAAAGTGCTTCGAACCACCATAAATGTTGTTTGGATGTGGATGAAATTGCTTAGTTCCTGGTTTTTTTTTTTTTTTTTTTTACGTTTTTAGTTAAAGAAAAAAAAAGTTTTTCGGTTGGAATTACGTAAAAAGTGCTTCGAACCACCTTGGAAGTTGCTTTGGTGTGGTTGGGTATACGTAAAAAGTGCTTCGAACCACCTTGGAAGTTGCTTTGGTGTGGTTGGGAATACGTAAAAAGTACTTCGAACCACCTTGGAAGTTGCTTTGGTGTGGTTGGGAATACGTAAAAAGTACTTCGAACCACCTTGGAAGTTGCTTTGGTGTGGTTGAAATCACGTAAAAAGTGCTTCGAACCACCTTAAATGTTGTTTGGATGTGGATGAAATTGCTTAGTTCCTAGTTTTTTTTTTTTTTTTTTTTTTTTTTTAAGTTTTTAGTTAAAGAAAAAAAAAGTTTTTCGGTTGGAATTACGTAAAAAGTACTTCGAACCACCTTGGAAGTTGCTTTGGTGTGGTTGGGAATACGTAAAAAGTGCTTCGAACCACCTTGGAAGTTGCTTTGGTGTGGTTGGGAATACGTAAAAAGTACTTCGAACCACCTTGGTAGTTGCTTTGGTGTGGTTGGGAATACATAAAAAGTACTTCGAACCACCTTGGAAGTTGCTTTGGTGTGGTTGAAATCACGTAAAAAGTGCTTCGAACCACCTTAAATGTTGTTTGGATGTGGATGAAATTGCTTAGTTCCTAGTTTTTTTTTTTTTTTTTTTGTTAAGTTTTTAGTTAAAGAAAAAAAAAGTTTTTCGGTTGAAATTACGTAAAAAGTACTTCGAACCACCTTGGAAGTTGCTTTGGTGTGGTTGGGAATACGTAAACAGTGCTTCGAACCACCTTAAATGTTGTTTGGATGTGGATGAAATTGCTTAGTTCCTAGTTTTTTTTTTTTTTTTTTTTTTTTTACGTTTTTAGTTAAAGAAAAAAAAAGTTTTTCGGTTGGAATTACTTAAAAAGTGCTTCGAACCACCTTGGAAGTTGCTTTGGTGTGGTTGGGAATACGTAAAAAGTGCTTCGAACCACCTTGGAAGTTGCTTTGGTGTGGTTGGGAATACGTAAAAAGTACTTCGAACCACCTTGGAAGTTGCTTTGGTGTGGTTGGAATCACGTAAAAAGTGCTTCGAACCACCTTAAATGTTGTTTGGATGTGGATGAAATTGCTTAGTTCCTAGTTTTTTTTTTTTTTTTTGAAGTTTTTAGTTAAAGAAAAAAAAAGTTTTTCGGTTGGAATTACGTAGAAAGTGCTTCGAACCACCTTGGAAGTTGCTTTGGTGTGGTTGGGAATACGTAAAAAGTGCTTCGAACCACCTTGGAAGTTGCTTTGGTGTGGTTGGGAATACGTAAAAAGTACTTCGAACCACCTTGGAAGTTGCTTTGGTGTGGTTGGGAATACGTAAAAAGTACTTCGAACCACCTTGGAAGTTGCTTTGGTGTGGTTGAAATCACGTAAAAAGTGCTTCGAACCACCTTAAATGTTGTTTGGATGTGGATGAAATTGCTTAGTTCCTAGTTTTTTTTTTTTTTTTTTTTTTTTTTTAAGTTTTTAGTTGAAGAAAAAAAAAGTTTTTCGGTTGGAATTACGTAAAAAGTACTTCGAACCACCTTGGAAGTTGCTTTGGTGTGGTTGGGAATACGTAAAAAGTGCTTCGAACCACCTTGGAAGTTGCTTTGGTGTGGTTGGGAATACGTAAAAAGTACTTCGAACCACCTTGGAAGTTGCTTTGGTGTGGTTGGGAACACGTAAAAAGTACTTCGAACCACCTTAAATGTTGTTTGGATGTGGATGAAATTGCTTAGTTCCTAGTTTTTTTTTTTTTTTTTTTTTTTTTTTTAAGTTTTTAGTTAAAGAAAAAAAAAGTTTTTCGGTTGGAATTACGTAAAAAGTACTTCGAACCACCTTGGAAGTTGCTTTGGTGTGGTTGGGAATACGTAAAAAGTACTTCGAACCACCTTGGAAGTTGCTTTGGTGTGGTTGGGAATACGTAAAAAGTACTTCGAACCACCTTGGAAGTTGCTTTGGTGTGGTTGAAATCACGTAAAAAGTGCTTCGAACCACCTTAAATGTTGTTTGGATGTGGATGAAATTGCTTAGTTCCTATTTTTTTTTTTTTTTTTTTTTTTTTTTTTTAAGTTTTTAGTTAAAGAAAAAAAAAGTTTTTCGGTTGGAATTACGTAAAAAGTACTTCGAACCACCTTGGAAGTTGCTTTGGTGTGGTTGGGAATACGTAAAAAGTGCTTCGAACCACCTTGGAAGTTGCTTTGGTGTGGTTGGGAATACGTAAAAAGTGCTTCGAACCACCTTGGAAGTTGCTTTGGTGTGGTTGGGAACACGTAAAAAGTACTTCGAACCACCTTGGAAGTTGCTTTGGTGTAGTTGGGAATACGTAAAAAGTACTTCGAACCACCTTAAATGTTGTTTGGATGTGGATGAAATTGCTTAGTTCCTAGTTTTTTTTTTTTTTTTTTTTTTTTTTTAAGTTTTTAGTTGAAGAAAAAAAAAGTTTTTCGGTTGGAATTACGTAAAAAGTGCTTCGAACCACCTTGGAAGTTGCTTTGGTGTGGTTGGGAATACGTAAAAAGTGCTTCGAACCACCTTGGAAGTTGCTTTGGTGTGGTTGGGAATACGTAAAAAGTACTTCGAACCACCTTGGAAGTTGCTTTGGTGTGGTTGGGAACACGTAAAAAGTACTTCGAACCACCTTGGAAGTTGCTTTGGTGTAGTTGGGAATACGTAAAAAGTACTTCGAACCACCTTAAATGTTGTTTGGATGTGGATGAAATTGCTTAGTTCCTAGTTTTTTTTTTTTTTTTTTTTTTTTTTTAAGTTTTTAGTTGAAGAAAAAAAAAGTTTTTCGGTTGGAATTACGTAAAAAGTGCTTCGAACCACCTTGGAAGTTGCTTTGGTGTGGTTGGGAATACGTTAAAAGTACTTCGAACCACCTTGGAAGTTGCTTTGGTGTGGTTGGGAACTCGTAAAAAGTACTTCGAACCACCTTGGAAGTTGCTTTGGTGTGGTTGGGAATACGTAAACAGTACTTCGAACCACCTTAAATGTTGTTTGGATGTGGATGAAATTGCTTAGTTCCTAGTTTTTTTTTTTTTTTTTTTTTTTTTTTAAGTTTTTAGTTAAAGAAAAAAAAAGTTTTTCGGTTGGAATTACGTAAAAAGTACTTCGAACCACCTTGGAAGTTGCTTTGGTGTGGTTGGGAATACGTAAAAAGTGCTTCGAACCACCTTGGAAGTTGCTTTGGTGTGGTTGGGAATACGTAAAAAGTGCTTCGAACCACCTTGGAAGTTGCTTTGGTGTGGTTGGGAATACGTAAAAAGTACTTCGAACCACCTTGGAAGTTGCTTTGGTGTGGTTGGAATCACGTAAAAAGTGCTTCGAACCACCTTAAATGTTGTTTGGATGTGGATGAAATTGCTTAGTTCCTGGTTTTTTTTTTTTTTTTTTTTACGTTTTTAGTTAAAGAAAAAAAAAATTTTTCGGTTGGAATTACGTAAAAAGTGCTTCGAACCACCTTGGAAGTTGCTTTGGTGTGGTTGGGAATACGTAAAAAGTGCTTCGAACCACCTTGGAAGTTGCTTTGGTGTGGTTGGGAATACGTAAAAAGTACTTCGAACCACCTTGGAAGTTGCTTTGGTGTGGTTGGAATCACTTAAAAAGTGCTTCGAACCACCTTAAATGTTGTTTGGATGTGGATGAAATTGCTTAGTTCCTAGTTTTTTTTTTTACGTTTTTAGTTAAAGAAAAAAAAAGTTTTTCGGTTGGAATTACGTAAAAAGTGCTTCGAACCACCTTGGAAGTTGCTTTGGTGTGGTTGGGAATACGTAAAAAGTGCTTCGAACCACCTTGGAAGTTGCTTTGGTGTGGTTGGGAATACGTAAAAAGTGCTTCGAACCACCTTGGAAGTTGCTTTGGTGTGGTTGGAATCACGTAAAAAGTGCTTCGAACCACCTTAAACGTTGTTTGGATGTGGATGAAATTGCTTAGTTCCTAGTTTTTTTTTTTTTTTTTTTGAAGTTTTTAGTTAAAGAAAAAAAAAGTTTTTCGGTTGGAATTACGTAGAAAGTGCTTCGAACCACCTTGGAAGTTGCTTTGGTGTGGTTGGGAATACGTAAAAAGTGCTTCGAACCACCTTGGAAGTTGCTTTGGTGTGGTTGGAATTACGTAAAAAGTGCTTCGAACCACCTTGGAAGTTGCTTTGGTGTGGTTGGGAATACGTAAAAAGTACTTCGAACCACCTTGGAAGTTGCTTTGGTGTGGTTGGAATCACGTAAAAAGTGCTTCGAACCACCTTAAATGTTGTTTGGATGTGGATGAAATTGCTTAGTTCCTGGTTTTTTTTTTTTTTTTTTTTTTTTTTTTTAATTTTTTAGTTAAAGAAAAAAAAAGTTTTTCGGTTGGAATTACGTAAAAAGTGCTTCGAACCACCTTGGAAGTTGCTTTGGTGTGGTTGGAATTACGTAAAAAGTGCTTCGAACCACCTTGGAAGTTGCTTTGGTGTGGTTGGGAATACGTAAAAAGTACTTCGAACCACCTTGGAAGTTGCTTTGGTGTGGTTGGAATCACGTAAAAAGTGCTTCGAACCACCTTAAATGTTGTTTGGATGTGGATGAAATTGCTTAGTTCCTAGTTTTTTTTTTTTTTTTTTTTTTTTACGTTTTTAGTTAAAGAAAAAAAAAGTTTTTCGGTTGGAATTACGTAAAAAGTGCTTCGAACCACCTTGGAAGTTGCTTTGGTGTGGTTGGGAATACGTAAAAAGTACTTCGAACCACCTTGGAAGTTGCTTTGGTGTGGTTGGAATCACGTAAAAAGTGCTTCGAACCACCTTAAATGTTGTTTGGATGTGGATGAAATTGCTTAGTTCCTAGTTTTTTTTTTTTTTTTTTTTTTACGTTTTAAGTTAAAGAAAAAAAAAGTTTTTCGGTTGGAATTACGTAAAAAGTGCTTCGAACCACCTTGGAAGTTGCTTTGGTGTGGTTGGGAATACGTAAAAAGTGCTTCGAACCACCTTGGAAGTTGCTTTGGTGTGGTTGGGAATACGTAAAAAGTGCTTCGAACCACCTTGGAAGTTGCTTTGGTGTGGTTGGAATCACGTAAAAAGTGCTTCGAACCACCTTAAACGTTGTTTGGATGTGGATGAAATTGCTTAGTTCCTAGTTTTTTTTTTTTTTTTTTTGAAGTTTTTAGTTAAAGAAAAAAAAAGTTTTTCGGTTGGAATTACGTAGAAAGTGCTTCGAACCACCTTGGAAGTTGCTTTGGTGTGGTTGGGAATACGTAAAAAGTGCTTCGAACCACCTTGGAAGTTGCTTTGGTGTGGTTGGAATTACGTAAAAAGTGCTTCGAACCACCTTGGAAGTTGCTTTGGTGTGGTTGGGAATACGTAAAAAGTACTTCGAACCACCTTGGAAGTTGCTTTGGTGTGGTTGGAATCACGTAAAAAGTGCTTCGAACCACCTTAAATGTTGTTTGGATGTGGATGAAATTGCTTAGTTCCTAGTTTTTTTTTTTTTTTTTTGTTAAGTTTTTAGTTAAAGAAAAAAAAAGTTTTTCGGTTGAAATTACGTAAAAAGTACTTCGAACCACCTTGGAAGTTGCTTTGGTGTGGTTGGGAATACGTAAACAGTACTTCGAACCACCTTAAATGTTGTTTGGATGTGGATGAAATTGCTTAGTTCCTGGTTTTTTTTTTTTTTTTTTTTACGTTTTTAGTTAAAGAAAAAAAAAGTTTTTCGGTTGGAATTACGTAAAAAGTGCATCGAACCACCTTGGAAGTTGCTTTGGTGTGGTTGGGAATACGTAAAAAGTGCTTCGAACCACCTTGGAAGTTGTTTTGGTGTGGTTGGGAATACGTAAAAAGTGCTTCGAACCACCTTGGAAGTTGCTTTGGTGTGGTTGGAATCACGTAAAAAGTGCTTCGAACCACCTTAAATGTTGTTTGGATGTGGATGAAATTGCTTAGTTCCTAGTTTTTTTTTTTTTTTTTTTTTACGTTTTTAGTTAAAGAAAAAAAAAGTTTTTCGGTTGGAATTACGTAAAAAGTGCTTCGAACCACCTTGGAAGTTGCTTTGGTGTGGTTGGGAATACGTAAAAAGTGCTTCGAACCACCTTGGAAGTTGCTTTGGTGTGGTTGGGAATACGTAAAAAGTGCTTCGAACCACCTTGGAAGTTGCTTTGGTGTGGTTGGAATCACGTAAAAAGTGCTTCGAACCACCTTAAATGTTGTTTGGATGTGGTTGAAATTGCTTAGTTCCTAGTTTTTTTTTTTTTTTTTTTTTTTACGTTTTTAGTTAAAGAAAAAAAAAGTTTTTCGGTTGGAATTACGTAAAAAGTGCTTCGAACCACCTTGGAAGTTGCTTTGGTGTGGTTGGGAATACGTAAAAAGTGCTTCGAACCACCTTGGAAGTTGCTTTGGTGTGGTTGGGAATACGTAAAAAGTGCTTCGAACCACCTTGGAAGTTGCTTTGGTGTGGTTGGAATCACGTAAAAAGTGCTTCGAACAACCTTAAACGTTGTTTGGATGTGGATGAAATTGCTTAGTTCCTAGTTTTTTTTTTTTTTTTTTTTGAAGTTTTTAGTTAAAGAAAAAAAAAGTTTTTCGGTTGGAATTACGTAGAAAGTGCTTCGAACCACCTTGGAAGTTGCTTTGGTGTGGTTGGGAATACGTAAAAAGTGCTTCGAACCACCTTGGAAGTTGCTTTGGTGTGGTTGGGAATACGTAAAAAGTACTTCGAACCACCTTGGAAGTTGCTTTGGTGTGGTTGGAATCACGTAAAAAGTGCTTCGAACCACCTTAAATGTTGTTTGGATGTGGATGAAATTGCTTAGTTCCTGGTTTTTTTTTTTTTTTTTTTTACGTTTTTAGTTAAAGAAAAAAAAAGTTTTTCGGTTGGAATTACGTAAAAAGTGCTTCGAACCACCTTGGAAGTTGCTTTGGTGTGGTTGGGAATACGTAAAAAGTGCTTCGAACCACCTTGGAAGTTGCTTTGGTGTGGTTGGGAATACGTAAAAAGTACTTCGAACCACCTTGGAAGTTGCTTTGGTGTGGTTGGAATCACGTAAAAAGTGCTTCGAACCACCTTAAATGTTGTTTGGATGTGGATGAAATTGCTTAGTTCCTAGTTTTTTTTTTTTTTTTTTTTTTTTTACGTTTTTGGTTAAAGAAAAAAAAAGTTTTTCGGTTGGAATTACGTAAAAAGTGCTTCGAACCACCTTGGAAGTTGCTTTGGTGTGGTTGGGAATACGTAAAAAGTGCTTCGAACCACCTTGGAAGTTGCTTTGGTGTGGTTGGAATCACGTAAAAAGTGCTTCGAACCACCTTAAACGTTGTTTGGATGTGGATGAAATTGCTTAGTTCCTAGTTTTTTTTTTTTTTTTTTTGAAGTTTTTAGTTAAAGAAAAAAAAAGTTTTTCGGTTGGAATTACGTAGAAAGTGCTTCGAACCACCTTGGAAGTTGCTTTGGTGTGGTTGGGAATACGTAAAAAGTGCTTCGAACCACCTTGGAAGTTGCTTTGGTGTGGTTGGAATTACGTAAAAAGTGCTTCGAACCACCTTGGAAGTTGCTTTGGTGTGGTTGGGAATACGTAAAAAGTACTTCGAACCACCTTGGAAGTTGCTTTGGTGTGGTTGGAATCACGTAAAAAGTGCTTCGAACCACCTTAAATGTTGTTTGGATGTGGATGAAATTGCTTAGTTCCTAGTTTTTTTTTTTTTTTTTTTTTTTTTTTTTTAAGTTTTTAGTTAAAGAAAAAAAAAGTTTTTCGGTTGGAATTACGTAAAAAGTGCTTCGAACCACCTTGGAAGTTGCTTTGGTGTGGTTGGGAATACGTAAAAAGTACTTCGAACCACCTTGGAAGTTGCTTTGGTGTGGTTGGAATCACGTAAAAAGTGCTTCGAACCACCTTAAATGTTGTTTGGATGTGGATGAAATTGCTTAGTTCCTAGTTTTTTTTTTTTTTTTTTTTTTTTTAAGTTTTTAGTTAAAGAAAAAAAAAGTTTTTCGGTTGGAATTACGTAAAAAGTGCTTCGAACCACCTTGGAAGTTGCTTTGGTGTGGTTGGGAATACGTAAAAAGTACTTCGAACCACCTTGGAAGTTGCTTTGGTGTGGTTGGGAATACGTAAAAAGTACTTCGAACCACCTTGGAAGTTGCTTTGGTGTAGTTGGGAATAC
>NW_026525433.1:217500-227500 GCF_943734705.1 Anopheles coustani | reverse complement strand
CGAACCACCTTGGAAGTTGCTTTGGTGTGGTTGAAATCACGTAAAAAGTGCTTCGAACCACCTTAAATGTTGTTTGGATGTGGATGAAATTGCTTAGTTCCTAGTTTTTTTTTTTTTTTTTTTTTTTTTTTTTTTAAGTTTTTAGTTAAAGAAAAAAAAAGTTTTTCGGTTGGAATTACGTAAAAAGTACTTCGAACCACCTTGGAAGTTGCTTTGGTGTGGTTGGGAATACGTAAAAAGTGCTTCGAACCACCTTGGAAGTTGCTTTGGTGTGGTTGGGAATACGTAAAAAGTACTTCGAACCACCTTGGAAGTTGCTTTGGTGTGGTTTGGAACTCGTAAAAAGTACTTCGAACCACCTTGGAAGTTGCTTTGGTGTGGTTGAAATCACGTAAAAAGTGCTTCGAACCACCTTAAATGTTGTTTGGATGTGGATGAAATTGCTTAGTTCCTAGTTTTTTTTTTTTTTTTTTTTTTTTTTTAAGTTTTTAGTTCAAGAAAAAAAAAGTTTTTCGGTTGGAATTACGTAAAAAGTGCTTCGAACCACCTTGGAAGTTGCTTTGGTGTGGTTGGGAATACGTTAAAAGTACTTCGAACCACCTTGGAAGTTGCTTTGGTGTGGTTTGGAACTCGTAAAAAGTACTTCGAACCACCTTGGAAGTTGCTTTGGTGTGGTTGGGAATACGTAAACAGTACTTCGAACCACCTTAAATGTTGTTTGGATGTGGATGAAATTGCTTAGTTCCTAGTTTTTTTTTTTTTTTTTCTTTTTAAAGTTTTTAGTTAAAGAAAAAAAAAGTTTTCCGGTTGGAATTACGTAAAAAGTGCTTCGAACCACCTTGGAAGTTGCTTTGGTGTGGTTGGGAATACGTAAAAAGTGCTTCGAACCACCTTGGAAGTTGCTTTGGTGTGGTTGGGAATACGTAAAAAGTACTTCGAACCACCTTGGAAGTTGCTTTGGTGTGGTTGGGAACACGTAAAAAGTGCTTCGAACCACCTTGGAAGTTGCTTTGGTGTGGTTGGAATCACGTAAAAAGTGCTTCGAACCACCTTAAATGTTGTTTGGATGTGGATGAAATTGCTTAGTTCCTAGTTTTTTTTTTTTTTTTTTTTTTTTTTTTTTTTTTTTTTTTTTTTTTTTTTTTGTTTTTTTTTTTTGTTAAGTTTTTAGTTAAAGAAAAAAAAAGTTTGTCGGTTGGAATTACGTAAAAAGTACTTCGAACCACCTTGGAAGTTGCTTTGGTGTGGTTGGGAATACGTAAAAAGTACTTCGAACCACCTTAAATGTTGTTTGGATGTGGATGAAATTGCTTAGTTCCTAGTTTTTTTTTTTTTTTTTTTTACGTTTTTAGTTAAAGAAAAAAAAAGTTTTTCGGTTGGAATTACTTAAAAAGTGCTTCGAACCACCTTGGAAGTTGCTTTGGTGTGGTTGGGAATACGTAAAAAGTGCTTCGAACCACCTTGGAAGTTGCTTTGGTGTGGTTGGGAATACGTAAAAAGTACTTCGAACCACCTTGGAAGTTGCTTTGGTGTGGTTGGAATCACGTAAAAAGTGCTTCGAACCACCTTAAATGTTGTTTGGATGTGGATGAAATTGCTTAGTTCCTAGTTTTTTTTTTTTTTTTTTTTTTACGTTTTTAGTTAAAGAAAAAAAAAGTTTTTCGGTTGGAATTACGTAAAAAGTGCTTCGAACCACCTTGGAAGTTGCTTTGGTGTGGTTGGGAATACGTAAAAAGTGCTTCGAACCACCTTGGAAGTTGCTTTGGTGTGGTTGGGAATACGTAAAAAGTGCTTCGAACCACCTTGGAAGTTGCTTTGGTGTGGTTGGGAATACGTAAAAAGTACTTCGAACCACCTTGGAAGTTGCTTTGGTGTGGTTGGAATCACGTAAAAAGTGCTTCGAACCACCTTAAATGTTGTTTGGATGTGGATGAAATTGCTTAGTTCCTAGTTTTTTTTTTTTTTTTTTTTTTTTTTTTGTTAAGTTTTTAGTTAAAGAAAAAAAAAGTTTTTCGGTTGGAATTACGTAAAAAGTACTTCGAACCACCTTGGAAGTTGCTTTGGTGTGGTTGGGAATACGTAAAAAGTGCTTCGAACCACCTTGGAAGTTGCTTTGGTGTGGTTGGGAATACGTAAAAAGTACTTCGAACCACCTTGGAAGTTGCTTTGGTGTGGTTGGAATCACGTAAAAAGTGCTTCGAACCACCTTAAATGTTGTTTGGATGTGGATGAAATTGCTTAGTTCCTAGTTTTTTTTTTTTTTTTTTTTTTTTTTTTTTGTTAAGTTTTTAGTTAAAGAAAAAAAAAGTTTTTCGGTTGGAATTACGTAAAAAGTACTTCGAACCACCTTGGAAGTTGCTTTGGTGTGGTTGGGCATACGTAAAAAGTGCTTCGAACCACCTTGGAAGTTGCTTTGGTGTGGTTGGGAATACGTAAAAAGTACTTCGAACCACCTTGGAAGTTGCTTTGGAGTGGTTGGAATCACGTAAAAAGTGCTTCGAACCACCTTAAATGTTGTTTGGATGTGGATGAAATTGCTTAGTTCCTAGTTTTTTTTTTTTTTTTTTTTTTTTTTTTTTTTTTTTTTTTTTTTTTTTTTTGTTAAGTTTTTAGTTAAAGAAAAAAAAAGTTTTTCGGTTGGAATTACGTAAAAAGTGCTTCGAACCACCTTGGAAGTTGCTTTGGTGTGGTTGGGAATACGTAAAAAGTACTTCGAACCACCTTGGAAGTTGCTTTGGTGTGGTTGGAATCACGTAAAAAGTGCTTCGAACCACCTTAAATGTTGTTTGGATGTGGATTAAATTGCTTAGTTCCTAGTTTTTTTTTTTTTTTTTTTTTTTTTTTTTGTTAAGTTTTTAGTTAAAGAAAAAAAAAGTTTTTCGGTTGGAATTACGTAAAAAGTACTTCGAACCACCTTGGAAGTTGCTTTGGTGTGGTTGTGAATACGTAAACAGTACTTCGAACCACCTTAAATGTTGTTTGGATGTGGATGAAATTGCTTAGTTCCTAGTTTTTTTTTTTTTTTTTTTTTTTTTTGTTTTTAGTTTAAGAAAAAAAAAGTTTTTCGGTTGGAATTACTTAAAAAGTGCTTCGAACCACCTTGGAAGTTGCTTTGGTGTGGTTGGGAATACGTAAAAAGTGCTTCGAACCACCTTAAACGTTGTTTGGATGTGGATGAAATTGCTTAGTTCCTAGTTTTTTTTTTTTTTTTGAAGTTTTTAGTTAAAGAAAAAAAAAGTTTTTCGGATGGAATTACGTAGAAAGTGCTTCGAACCACCTTGGAAGTTGCTTTGGTGTGGTTGGGTATACGTAAAAAGTGCTTCGAACCACCTTGGAAGTTGCTTTGGTGTGGTTGGGAATACGTAAAAAGTACTTCGAACCACCTTGGAAGTTGCTTTGGTGTGGTTGGGAATACGTAAAAAGTACTTCGAACCACCTTGGAAGTTGCTGTGGTGTGGTTGGAATCACGTAAAAAGTGCTTCGAACCACCTTAAATGTTGTTTGGATGTGGATGAAATTGCTTAGTTCCTAGTTTTTTTTTTTTTTTTTTTTTTTTTTTTTTTTAAGTTTTTAGTTAAAGAAAAAAAAAGTTTTTCGGTTGGAATTACGTAAAAAGTGCTTCGAACCACCTTGGAAGTTGCTTTGGTGTGGTTGGGAATACGTAAAAAGTGCTTCGAACCACCTTGGAAGTTGCTTTGGTGTGGTTGGGAATACGTAAAAAGTACTTCGAACCACCTTGGAAGTTGCTTTGGTGTGGTTGGGAATACGTAAAAAGTACTTCGAACCACCTTGGAAGTTGCTTTGGTGTGGTTGGGAATACGTAAAAAGTACTTCGAACCACCTTGGAAGTTGCTTTGGTGTGGTTGGAATCACGTAAAAAGTGCTTCGAACCACCTTAAATGTTGTTTGGATGTGGATGAAATTGCCTAGTTCCTAGTTTTTTTTTGTTTTTTCTTTTTAAAGTTTTTAGTTAAAGAAAAAAAAAGTTTTCCGGTTGGTATTACGTAAAAAGTGCTTCGAACCACCTTGGAAGTTGCTTTGGTGTGGTTGGGAATACGTTAAAAGTACTTCGAACCACCTTGGAAGTTGCTTTGGTGTGGTTGGGAACACGTAAAAAGTACTTCGAACCACCTTGGAAGTTGCTTTGGTGTGGTTGGGAATACGTAAAAAGTACTTCGAACCACCTTAAATGTTGTTTGGATGTGGATGAAATTGCTTAGTTCCTAGTTTTTTTTTTTTTTTTTTTTTTAAAGTTTTTTGTTTAAGAAAAAAAAAGTTTTTCGGTTGGAATTACGTAAAAAGTGCTTCGAACCACCTTGGAAGTTGCTTTGGTGTGGTTGGGAATACGTAAAAAGTACTTCGAACCACCTTGGAAGTTGCTTTGGTGTGGTTGGAATCACGTAAAAAGTGCTTCGAACCACCTTAAACGTTGTTTGGATGTGGATGAAATTGCTTAGTTCCTAGTTTTTTTTTTTTTTTTGAAGTTTTTAGTTAAAGAAAAAAAAAGTTTTTCGGATGGAATTACGTAGAAAGTGCTTCGAACCACCTTGGAAGTTGCTTTGGTGTGGTTGGGAATACGTAAAAAGTGCTTCGAACCACCTTGGAAGTTGCTTTGGTGTGGTTGGGAATACGTAAAAAGTACTTCGAACCATCTTGGAAGTTGCTTTGGTGTGGTTGGAATCACGTAAAAAGTGCTTCGAACCACGTTAAATGTTGTTTGGATGTGGATGAAATTGCTTAGTTCCTAGTTTTTTTTTTTTTTGTTTAGTTTTTAGTTAAAGAAAAAAAAAGTTTTTCAGATGGAATTACGTAAAAAGTGCTTCGAACCACCTTGGAAGTTGCTTTGGTGTGGTTGGGAATACGTAAAAAGTACTTCGAACCACCTTGGAAGTTGCTTTGGTGTGGTTGAAATCACGTAAAAAGTGCTTCGAACCACCTTAAATGTTGTTTGGATGTGGATGAAATTGGTTAGTTCCTAGTTTTTTTTTTTTTTTTTTTACGTTTTTAGTTAAAGAAAAAAAAAGTTTTTCGGTTGGAATTACGTAAAAAGTGCTTCGAACCACCTTGGCAGTTGCTTTGGTGTGGTTGGGAATACGTAAAAAGTACTTCGAACCACCTTGGAAGTTGCTTTGGTGTGGTTGGAATCACGTAAAAAGTGCTTCGAACCACCTTAAATGTTGTTTGGATGTGGATGAAATTGCTTAGTTCCTAGTTTTTTTTTTTTTTTTTTTTTTTACGTTTTTAGTTAAAGAAAAAAAAAGTTTTTCGGTTGGAATTACGTAAAAAGTGCTTCGAACCACCTAGGAAGTTGCTTTGGTGTGGTTGGGAATACGTAAAAAGTGCTTCGAACCACCTTGGAAGTTGCTTTGGTGTGGTTGGGAATACGTAAAAAGTACTTCGAACCATCTTGGAAGTTGCTTTGGTGTGGTTGGAATCACGTAAAAAGTGCTTCGAACCACGTTAAATGTTGTTTGGATGTGGATGAAATTGCTTAGTTCCTAGGTTTTTTTTTTTTTTTTTGTTTTTTTTTTTTTGTTTAGTTTTTAGTTAAAGAAAAAAAAAGTTTTTCGGTTGGAATTACGTAAAAAGTGCTTCGAACCACCTTGGAAGTTGCTTTGGTGTGGTTGGGAATACGTAAAAAGTACTTCGAACCACCTTGGAAGTTGCTTTGGTGTGGTTGAAATCACGTAAAAAGTGCTTCGAACCACCTTAAATGTTGTTTGGATGTGGATGAAATTGCTTAGTTCCTAGTTTTTTTTTTTTTTTTTTTTTTTTTACGTTTTTAGTTAAAGAAAAAAAAAGTTTTTCGGTTGGAATTACGTAAAAAGTGCTTCGAACCACCTTGGAAGTTGCTTTGGTGTGGTTGGGAATACGTAAAAAGTACTTCGAACCACCTTGGAAGTTGCTTTGGTGTGGTTGGAATCACGTAAAAAGTGCTTCGAACCACCTTAAATGTTGTTTGGATGTGGATGAAATTGCTTAGTTCCTAGTTTTTTTTTTTTTTTTTTTTTTACGTTTTAAGTTAAAGAAAAAAAAAGTTTTTCGGTTGGAATTACGTAAAAAGTGCTTCGAACCACCTTGGAAGTTGCTTTGGTGTGGTTGGGAATACGTAAAAAGTGCTTCGAACCACCTTGGAAGTTGCTTTGGTGTGGTTGGGAATACGTAAAAAGTACTTCGAACCACCTTGGAAGTTGCTTTGGTGTGGTTGGGATCACGTAAAAAGTGCTTCGAACCACCTTAAATGTTGTTTGGATGTGGATGAAATTGCTTAGTTCCTTTTTTTTTTTTTTTTTTTTGTTAAGTTTTTAGTTAAAGAAAAAAAAAGTTTTTCGGTTGAAATTACGTAAAAAGTACTTCGAACCACCTTGGAAGTTGCTTTGGTGTGGTTGGGAATACGTAAACAGTACTTCGAACCACCTTAAATGTTGTTTGGATGTGGATGAAATTGCTTAGTTCCTAGTTTTTTTTTTTTTTTTTTTTACGTTTTTAGTTAAAGAAAATAAAAGTTTTTCGGTTGGAATTACTTAAAAAGTGCTTCGAACCACCTTGGAAGTTGCTTTGGTGTGGTTGGGAATACGTAAAAAGTGCTTCGAACCACCTTGGAAGTTGCTTTGGTGTGGTTGGGAATACGTAAAAAGTACTTCGAACCACCTTGGAAGTTGCTTTGGTGTGGTTGGAATCACGTAAAAAGTGCTTCGAACCACCTTAAATGTTGTTTGGATGTGGATGAAATTGCTTAGTTCCTGGTTTTTTTTTTTTTTTTTTTTACGTTTTTAGTTAAATAAAAAAAAAGTTTTTCGGTTGGAATTACGTAAAAAGTGCTTCGAACCACCTTGGAAGTTGCTTAGGTGTGGTTGGGAATACGTAAAAAGTGCTTCGAACCACCTTGGAAGTTGCTTTGGTGTGGTTGGGAATACGTAAAAAGTACTTCGAACCACCTTGGAAGTTGCTTTGGTGTGGTTGGAATCACGTAAAAAGTGCTTCGAACCACCTTAAATGTTGTTTGGATGTGGATGAAATTGCTTAGTTCCTAGTTTTTTTTTTTTTTTTTTGAAGTTTTTAGTTAAAGAAAAAAAAAGTTTTTCGGTTGGAATTACGTAGAAAGTGCTTCGAACCACCTTGGAAGTTGCTTTGGTGTGGTTGGGAATACGTAAAAAGTGCTTCGAACCACCTTGGAAGTTGCTTTGGTGTGGTTGGGAATACGTAAAAAGTACTTCGAACCACCTTGGAAGTTGCTTTGGTGTGGTTGGAAATACGTAAAAAGTACTTCGAACCACCTTGGAAGTTGCTTTGGTGTGGTTGGAATCACGTAAAAAGTGCTTCGAACCACCTTAAATGTTGTTTGGATGTGGATGAAATTGCTTAGTTCCTAGTTTTTTTTTTTTTTTTTTTTTTTTTTTTAAGTTTTTAGTAAAAGAAAAAAAAAGTTTTTCGGTTGGAATTACGTAAAAAGTACTTCGAACCACCTTGGAAGTTGCTTTGGTGTGGTTGGGAATACGTAAAAAGTGCTTCGAACCACCTTGGAAGTTGCTTTGGTGTGGTTGGGAATACGTAAAAAGTACTTCGAACCACCTTGGAAGTTGCTTTGGTGTGGTTGGGAACACGTAAAAAGTACTTCGAACCACCTTGGAAGTTGCTTTGGTGTAGTTGGGAATACGTAAAAAGTACTTCGAACCACCTTAAATGTTGTTTGGATGTGGATGAAATTGCTTAGTTCCTAGTTTTTTTTTTTTTTTTTTTTTTTAAGTTTTTAGTTGAAGAAAAAAAAAGTTTTTCGGTTGGAATTACGTAAAAAGTGCTTCGAACCACCTTGGAAGTTGCTTTGGTGTGGTTGGGAATACGTTAAAAGTACTTCGAACCACCTTGGAAGTTGCTTTGGTGTGGTTGGGAACTCGTAAAAAGTACTTCGAACCACCTTGGAAGTTGCTTTGGTGTGGTTGGGAATACGTAAACAGTACTTCGAACCACCTTAAATGTTGTTTGGATGTGGATGAAATTGCTTAGTTCCTAGTTTTTTTTTTTTTTTTTTTTTCTTTTTAAAGTTTTAAGTTAAAGAAAAAAAAAGTTTTGCGGTTGGAATTACGTAAAAAGTGCTTCGAACCACCTTTGAAGTTGCTTTGGTGTGGTTGGGAATACGTTAAAAGTACTTCGAACCACCTTGGAAGTTGCTTTGGTGTGGTTGGGAATACGTAAAAAGTACTTCGAACCATCTTGGAAGTTGCTTTGGTGTGGTTGGAATCACGTAAAAAGTGCTTCGAACCACCTTAAATGTTGTTTGGATGTGGATGAAATTGCTTAGTTCCTAGTTTTTTTTTTTTTTTTTTTTTGTTAAGTTTTTAGTTAAAGAAAAAAAAAGTTTTTCGGTTGGAATTACGTAAAAAGTGCTTCGAACCACCTTGGAAGTTGCTTTGGTGTGGTTGGGAATACGTAAAAAGTACTTCGAACCACCTTGGAAGTTGCTTTGGTGTGGTTGGAATCACGTAAAAAGTGCTTCGAACCACCTTAAATGTTGTTTGGATGTGGATGAAATTGCTTAGTTCCTAGTTTTTTTTTTTTTTTTTTTTTAAGTTTTTAGTTAAAGAAAAAAAAAGTTTTTGGGTTGGAATTACGTAAAAAGTGGTTCGAACCACCTTGGAAGTTGGTTTGGTGTGGTTGGGAATACGTAAAAAGTGGTTCGAACCACCTTGGAAGTTGCTTTGGTGTGGTTGGGAATACGTAAAAAGTACTTCGAACCACCTTGGAAGTTGCTTTGGTGTGGTTGGAATCACGTAAAAAGTGCTTCGAACCACCTTAAATGTTGTTTGGATGTGGATGAAATTGCTTAGTGCCTAGTTTTTTTTTTTTTTTTTTTTTTTTTTTTTTTTTTTTTTTTTTTTTTTTTTTTTTTTGTTAAGTTTTTAGTTAAAGAAAAAAAAAGTTTTTCGGTTGGAATTACGTAAAAAGTACTTCGAACCACCTTGGAAGTTGCTTTGGTGTGGTTGGGAATACGTAAACAGTACTTCGAACCACCTTAAATGTTGTTTGGATGTGGATGAAATTGCTTAGTTCCTAGTTTTTTTTTTTTTTTTTTTTTTACGTTTTTAGTTAAAGAAAAAAAAAGTTTTTCGGTTGGAATTACTTAAAAAGTGCTTCGAACCACCTTGGAAGTTGCTTTGGTGTGGTTGGGAATACGTAAAAAGTACTTCGAACCACCTTGGAAGTTGCTTTGGTGTGGTTGGAATCACGTAAAAAGTGCTTCGAACCACCTTAAATGTTGTTTGGATGTGGATGCAATTGCTTAGTTCCTAGTTTTTTTTTTTTTTTTTTTTTTTACGTTTTTAGTTAAAGAAAAAAAAAGTTTTTCGGTTGGAATTACGTAAAAAGTGCTTCGAACCACCTTGGAAGTTGCTTTGGTGTGGTTGGGAATACGTAAAAAGAGCTTCGAACCACCTTGGAAGTTGCTTTGGTGTGGTTGGGAATACGTAAAAAGTACTTCGAACCACTTTGGAAGTTGCTTTGGTGTGGTTGGAATCACGTAAAAAGTGCTTCGACCACCTTAAATGTTGTTTGGATGTGGATGAAATTGCTTAGTTCCTAGTTTTTTTTTTTTTTTTTTTTTTTTTTTTTTTTTTTTTTTTTTTTTTTTTTTTTTTTTTGTTAAGTTTTTAGTTAAAGAAAAAAAAAAGTTTTTCGGTTGGAATTACGTAAAAAGTGCTTCGAACCACCTTGGAAGTTGCTTTGGTGTGGTTGGGAATACGTAAAAAGTGCTTCGAACCACCTTAAATGTTGTTTGGATGTGGATGAAATTGCTTAGTTCCTGGTTTTTTTTTTTTTTTTACGTTTTTAGTTAAAGAAAAAAAAAGTTTTTCGGTTGGAATTACGTAAAAAGTGCTTCGAACCACCTTGGAAGTTGCTTTGGTGTGGTTGGGAATACGTAAAAAGTGCTTCGAACCACCTTGGAAGTTGCTTTGGTGTGGTTGGGAATACGTAAAAAGTACTTCGAACCACCTTGGAAGTTGCT
>NW_026525433.1:205000-207500 GCF_943734705.1 Anopheles coustani | reverse complement strand
TTGGTGTGGTTGGGAACACGTAAAAAGTACTTCGAACCACCTTGGAAGTTGCTTTGGTGTGGTTGGGAATACGTAAAAAGTACTTCGAACCACCTTGGAAGTTGCTTTGGTGTGGTTGGGAATACGTAAAAAGTACTTCGAACCACCTTGGAAGTTGCTTTGGTGTGGTTGGAATCACGTAAAAAGTGCTTCGAACCACCTTAAATGTTGTTTGGATGTGGATGAAATTGCTTAGTTCCTAGTTTTTTTTTTTTTTTTTTTTTTTTTTAAATTTTTTAGTTAAAGAAAAAAAAAGTTTTTCGGTTTGAATTAAGTAAAAAGTGCTTCGAACCACCTTGGAAGTTGTTTTGGTGTGGTTGGGAATACGTAAAAAGTGCTTCGAACCACCTTAAATGTTGTTTGGATGTGGATGAAATTGCTTAGTTCCTAGTTTTTTTTTTTTTTTTTACGTTTTTAGTTAAAGAAAAAAAAAGTTTTTCGGTTGGAATCACTTAAAAAGTGCTTCGAACCACCTTAAATGTTGTTTGGATGTGGATGAAATTGCTTAGTTCCTAGTTTTTTTTTTTTTTTTTTTTTTTAAGTTTTTAGTTAAAGAAAAAAAAAGTTTTTCGGTTGGAATTACGTAAAAAGTGCTTCGAACCACCTTGGAAGTTGCTTTGGTGTGGTTGCGAATACGTAAAAAGTACTTCGAACCACCTTAAATGTTGTTTGGATGTGGATGAAATTGCTTAGTTCCTAGTTTTTTTTTTTTTTTTTACGTTTTTAGTTAAAGAAAAAAAAAGTTTTTCGGTTGGAATTACGTAAAAAGTGCTTCGAACCACCTTGGAAGTTGCTTTGGTGTGGTTGGGAATACGTAAAAAGTGCTTCGAACCACCTTGGAAGTTGCTTTGGTGTGGTTGGGAATACGTAAAAAGTACTTCGAACCACCTTGGAAGTTGCTTTGGTGTGGTTGGAATCACGTAAAAAGTGCTTCGAACCACCTTAAATGTTGTTTGGATGTGGATTAAATTGCTTAGTTCCTAGTTTTTTTTTTTTTTTTTTTTTTTTTTAAAGTTTTTAGTTAAAGAAAAAAAAAGTTTTTCGGTTGGAATTACGTAAAAAGTGCTTCGAACCACCTTGGAAGTTGTTTTGGTGTGGTTGGGAATACGTAAAAAGTACTTCGAACCACCTTAAATGTTGTTTGGATGTGGATGAAATTGCTTAGTTCCTAGTTTTTTTTTTTTTTTTTACGTTTTTAGTTAAAGAAAAAAAAAGTTTTTCGGTTGGAATTACGTAAAAAGTGCTTCGAACCACCTTGGAAGTTGCTTTGGTGTGGTTGGGAATACGTAAAAAGTGCTTCGAACCACCTTGGAAGTTGCTTTGGTGTGGTTGGGAATACGTAAAAAGTACTTCGAACCACCTTGGAAGTTGCTTTGGTGTGGTTGGAATCACGTAAAAAGTGCTTCGAACCACCTTAAATGTTGTTTGGATGTGGATGAAATTGCTTAGTTCCTAGTTTTTTTTTTTTTTTAAGTTTTTAGTTAAAGAAAAAAAAAGTTTTTCGGTTGGAATTACGTAAAAAGTGCTTCGAACCACCTTGGAAGTTGCTTTGGTGTGGTTGGGAATACGTAAAAAGTGCTTCGAACCACCTTGGAAGTTGCTTTGGTGTGGTTGGGAATACGTAAAAAGTACTTCGAACCATCTTGGAAGTTGCTTTGGTGTGGTTGGAATCACGTAAAAAGTGCTTCGAACCACCTTAAATGTTGTTTGGATGTGGATGAAATTGCTTAGTTCCTAGTTTTTTTTTTTTTTTTTTTTTTTTTTTTTTTTTTTTTTTTTTTTTTTTTTAAGTTTTTAGTTTAAGAAAAAAAAAGTTTTTCGGTTGGAATTACGTAAAAAGTGCTTCGAACCACCTTGGAAGTTGCTTTGGTGTGGTTGGGAATACGTAAAAAGGGCTTCGAACCACCTTGGAAGTTGCTTTGGTGTGGTTGGGAATACGTAAAAAGTACTTCGGACCATCTTGGAAATTGCTTTGGTGTGGTTGGAATCACGTAAAAAGTGCTTCGAACCACCTTAAATGTTGTTTGGATGTGGATGAAATTGCTTAGTTCCTAGTTTTTTTTTTTTTTTTTTACGTTTTTAGTTAAAGAAAAAAAAAGTTTTTCGGTTGGAATTACGTAAAAAGTGCTTCGAACCACCTTGGAAGTTGCTTTGGTGTGGTTGGGAATACGTAAAAAGTGCTTCGAACCACCTTGGAAGTTGCTTTGGTGTGGTTGGGAATACGTAAAAAGTACTTCGAACCATCTTGGAAGTTGCTTTGGTGTGGTTGGAATCACGTAAAAAGTGCTTCGAACCACCTTAAATGTTGTTTGGATGTGGATGAAATTGCTTAGTTCCCAGTTTTTTTTTTTTTTTAAGTTTTTAGTTAAAGAAAAAAAAAGTTTTTCGGTTGGAATTACGTAAAAAGTGCTTCGAACCACCTTGGAAGTTGCTTTGGTGTGGTTGGGAATACGTAAAAAGT
>NW_026525433.1:190000-202500 GCF_943734705.1 Anopheles coustani | reverse complement strand
TTTTTTTTTTTTTAAGTTTTTAGTTTAAGAAAAAAAAAGTTTTTCGGTTGGAATTACGTAAAAAGTGCTTCGAACCACCTTGGAAGTTGCTTTGGTGTGGTTGGGAATACGTAAAAAGTGCTTCGAACCACCTTGGAAGTTGCTTTGGTGTGGTTGGGAATACGTAAAAAGTACTTCGAACCACCTTGGAAGTTGCTTTGGTGTGGTTGGAATCACGTAAAAAGTGCTTCGAACCACCTTAAATGTTGTTTGGATGTGGATGAAATTGCTTAGTTCCTAGTTTTTTTTTTTTTTTTACGTTTTTAGTTAAAGAAAAAAAAAGTTTTTCGGTTGGAATTACGTAAAAAGTGCTTCGAACCACCTTGGAAGTTGCTTTGGTGTGGTTGGGAGTACGTAAAAAGTGCTTCGAACCACCTTGGAAGTTGCTTTGGTGTGGTTGGGAATACGTAAAAAGTACTTCGAACCACCTTGGAAGTTGCTTTGGTGTGGTTGGAATCACGTAAAAAGTGCTTCGAACCACCTTAAATGTTGTTTGGATGTGGATGAAATTGCTTAGTTCCTAGTTTTTTTTTTTTTTTTTAAGTTTTTAGTTAAAGAAAAAAAAAGTTTTTCGGTTGGAATTACGTAAAAAGTGCTTCGAACCACCTTGGAAGTTGCTTTGGTGTGGTTGGGAATACGTAAAAAGTGCTTCGAACCACCTTGGAAGTTGCTTTGGTGTGGTTGGAATCACGTAAAAAGTGCTTCGAACCACCTTGGAAGTTGCTTTGGTGTGGTTGGGAATACGTAAAAAGTACTTCGAACCACCTTGGAAGTTGCTTTGGTGTGGTTGGAATCACGTAAAAAGTGCTTCGAACCACCTTAAATGTTGTTTGGATGTGGATGAAATTGCTAAGTTCCTAGTTTTTTTTTTTTTTTTTTTTTTTTTTTTTTTTTTTTTTTTTTTTTTTAAAGTTTGTAGTTAAAGAAAAAAAAAGTTTTTCGGTTGGAATTACGTAAAAAGTGCTTCGAACCACCTTGGAAGTTGCTTTGGTGTGGTTGGGAATACGTAAAAAGTGCTTCGAACCACCTTGGAAGTTGCTTTGCTGTGGTTGGGAACACGTAAAAAGTACTTCGAACCACCTTGGAAGTTGCTTTGGTGTAGTTGGGAATACGTAAAAAGTACTTCGAACCACCTTAAATGTTGTTTGGATGTGGATGAAATTGCTTAGTTCCTAGTTTTTTTTTTTTTTTTTTTTTTAAGTTTTTAGTTGAAGAAAAAAAAAGTTTTTCGGTTGGAATTACGTAAAAAGTGCTCCGAACCACCTTGGAAGTTGTTTTGGTGTGGTTGGAATCACGTAAAAAGTGCTTCGAACCACCTTAAATGTTGTTTGGATGTGGATGAAATTGCTTAGTTCCTAGTTTTTTTTTTTTTTTTTTTATTTTTTTTTTTTTTTTTTTTATTTTTAAGTTTTTAGTTAAAGAAAAAAAAAGTTTTTCGGTTGGAATTACGTAAAAAGTGCTTCGAACCACCTTGGAAGTTGCTTTGGTGTGGTTGGGAATACGTAAAAAGTGCTTCGAACCACCTTGGAAGTTGCTTTGGTGTGGTTGGGAACACGTAAAAAGTACTTCGAACCACCTTGGAAGTTGCTTTGGTGTAGTTGGGAATACGTAAAAAGTACTTCGAACCACCTTAAATGTTGTTTGGATGTGGATGAAATTGCTTAGTTCCTAATTTTTTTTTTTTTTTTTTTTTTTTTAAGTTTTTAGTTGAAGAAAAAAAAAGTTTTTCGGTTAAAATTAAGTAAAAAGTGCTCCGAACCACCTTGGAAATTGCTTTGGTGTGGTTGGTAATACGTTAAAAGTACTTCGAACCACCTTGGAAGTTGCTTTGGTGTGGTTGGGAATACTTAAAAAGTACTTCGAACCACCTTGGAAGTTGCTTTGGTGTGGTTGGAATCACGTAAAAAGTACTTCGAACCACCTTAAATGTTGTTTGGATGTGGATGAAATTGCTTAGTTCCTAGTTTTTTTTTTTTAAGTTTTTAGTTAAAGAAAAAAAAAGTTTTTCGGTTGGAATTACGTAAAAAGTGCTTCGAACCACCTTGGAAGTTGTTTTGGTGTGGTTGGGAATACGTAAAAAGTACTTCGAACCACCTTGGAAGTTGCTTTGGTGTGGTTGGAATCACGTAAAAAGTGCTTCGAACCACCTTAAATGTTGTTTGGATGTGGATGAAATTGCTTAGTTCCTAGTTTTTTTTTTTTTTTTTTTTAAGTTTTTAGTTAAAGAAAAAAAAAGTTTTTCGGTTGGAATTACGTAAAAAGTAATTTGTAATTTGTAATTTTTATTGAAATTCAACGGACCATGTTTGGCCCCCTTGAAGCGCTTAAGTTTAGTACAATACATAGCTTAATACTATTTACATCTAACGGGTGACCGGTTGCACCCCACGAATAGAAAACAAAAACGCGGATCTAGACATGTCAGGTTCAAAACGATCACAGACTGCATTAAATTCGCGGCACATAACATGAAACGGGTCTGAGGATCCAAAACAGGTACGACGAACCTCAACGTCAAGTAGCGTTCTAGCACGGAGTGTTCTCGCAGGGACGTATAAACAGAGCCCCGAGAGAAGTTCCGGCGCGTCAATGTGATGGTCAAGTAGGCCCGCAACAAACAATCTCTGCGCGGTACAGTGACGTTGGCTGAGCGAGTCGAGGCCAAGTAACGCGCATCGTCCATTATAGTCGACCGGGACACTCCAGGAGCGTAAGGCCACCCGCGTAGCCTTTCGCTGGATCGACTCGAGGCGCGCCTGTGGACGTGAGCCCGACGGCCACCATACCACAGAAGCGTACTCCACGACTGACCGTACTAACGAGCAGTACAGCATCTTTATTGAGGCGGGATCGTCGAGCTCGCGCGTAAGTTGCCTCAGCAGACCAATCAGCTGGTTGCCCTTCGCGACGACGTGTTCCAGGTGGTCGTGGAAGCTCAACTTTTCGTCAAGGAGCACTCCTAAGTCCCGAACACAGCTTTTCCGCTCCAGGACAGCGCCGTTCAGCGAGTACCCATGAACTAATGGTCTACGGCTTCTAGCAAACGAAATAACGGAGCATTTGTTGGCGCAAAGCTCGAGACCATTCAGGGTACACCACGACTGGAAGGTCAGCAAGACGGCCTGGAGTTGGACCTGGTCGGCTTGGCTTCGGATCGGGAGGAACAGCTTCGCGTCGTCAGCATAGAGGAGGTGGCTGCCAGGGGGTAGAACAAGCGTGACGTCATTGATATACAATACAAAAAGAAGCGGCCCCAGGTTGCTTCCTTGCGGCACCCCCGAGGTGGCACTGATGCTGCGCGACGTGTGCGATGCACATCTGACGCAATATGAACGGTCGCTGAGGTAGGACCGCATCCAGGCCAACAGGCAGTTGGGCAGTCCCAGGACACGAAGCTTGGCGAGCAGCAGGGAGTGCGGAACGCTATCAAAAGCAGCTTTGATGTCCGTGTAGATAGCATCGACCTGGGAGCCGGCATCAATCGCTTTATGGCAGCTGCTGACAAACTCGACAAGGTTGGTAATTGTTGAGCGTTTTGGGGTGAACCCATGCTGAGCCGAGCTGACGTAGTTCGAAGCGGCGACAAGAAGCGGCTCATAGACGAGAAGCTCGAACACTTTGGCGCAGGCGCTTAGCGATGTGATGCCACGATAATTCGCGGCGTTGCTTTTGTCCCCTTTTTTGTGCACTGGGACCAGCCACGAAGCTTTCCAGGTCGCAGGGTAAATTCCCGACCGAAACGACTCGCGGAAAATTGCGACCAAGATTGGGGCCACGGCAGCAGCGCAGCGTTTCAGGATAAGCGACGGAATCCCATCAGGTCCAGGCGAAGTGGATGGCTTCAATCGCTTGATCCCTTTAGTCACGGACTCTACATCTACCGATGGCAGGTTCGGGGCCATGGCGTCCTGTGGTACGTTAACGAGCGCATCAACTATCCGACTATGGTCGTCAATGTCCGGAAGGAACGTGTCAGCGAAGCGCTCTGCGAAAATGTCACAAACAGCAGACGGGGTGTTGCCACTCCGTCCGTTGTAGCTGACACATCCAGGAAAACCGGTGGATTTCCGTCTGGCATTCACGAAATTCCAGAGAGCACGAGGGTTTTGGCGTGAACGCGTGCCTAGGCGCCGTACGAAACCTTGATAGCGGAATTTATTGTATCGTCGATGTAGAGTGTGAGCAACGTTGAAATTACCTCGCGACGTTTGGCAACCTCGGGATCGATATATGCGATAGGCGGCAGCCCTGGCCGTCTTCAACCTTTGCAGAGTCCGGTCACTCCAGGGAGGACCACGTTTCGGGCGCTTTAACGGCGTGCATACATTAAGCGCGGACACCATAAATGAGGCAAATCCATCGACAGCGAGGTCAAGCGAAGGATAGTTCGAGCACTCGAAGTTGGCCGCAAACGAAGAGATGAGCGCAGAGAGCTTGCCCACGTCAGTCCGCGCGTAATTGAGGCAAGGTGTTGGCGCAGGAACAGCCAAGTCCGCACGAGGAACCGAGAACACCACCTCAAGCGGAGGATGATAGTCATCCACTGGAAGGAGAGGGGTACTGCAGGTGGTTACCGGCGAGCAGGCTGAGGCGACGACACTATTAGCAAAAATCAAATCAAGCACTCGCCCAGAAGTGTTGAAGCAGCAATTTAGTTGGAATAGTCCGCTACGGTGCATTCCATCGGCAAACTGTTCAGAAAGTGCGGAACGCGTACGCGGCTCATAAAATACAAACGGCACATCCGGATCAGGCTGAGCAATAATCCAAGAAATCGCTGGCTGGTTAAAATCCCCAAGGAGAATGATCCCGTCTCCAGGGTGAAGAGTCGCACATAGCGCGCTGATGCAATCCTCGTATGCAAGGAGCGTGGTAGCGTTAGCGGAGAGCCTAGGCGGGAGGTATCCCGCAACAATGAGCAGGCGAGTGTTTCCCAGGTGAATGATAGCACATGTGAGCTCTAACGACGGCCGCCTCGAAGGGAATTCCCGTGACGTCAGCAAGCGGGAGCACGCAATTAAAACTCCACCGCCGCGAGAGCAAGTACTGTTGACTGAGTCACGATCGCAACGGTACACCCGAAAGCTATCGTCAAAAAATAGCGAAGAAGGCAGACTGGGATCAAGCCAGGTTTCGGTCAGCACCACCACATCGAAGTCAGACTCGGACACAGCTAAACGGAGCTCATCAGCCTTCGTGCGCAGACCGCGCACGTTTTGGTAATAGATCGATAAACGGGTATTCGATGCGCGGCGGGGTGTAGTAGTCCGAGTAGTCGAGTCACTGTGGTTGATGTAACGGGAAGCCCGGCGCGTAGTGTCAAGCGGTGCAGGACGGGAGCTCTGACGGGACGATCGCTCCGAAAGTAGTGCGTTACTACAGAAAAAAGTTGTCCAGAGAAGTCTGATGCAACTTTCTCATCGCATCATTACGCATCACGGTGTTTCTGATCTGCGAAGCACCGTGAAGTGCTTCGAACCACCTTGGAAGTTGCTTTGGTGTGGTTGGGAATACGTTAAAAGTACTTCGAACCACCTTGGAAGTTGCTTTGGTGTGGTTGGTAACACGTAAAAAGTACTTCGAACCACCTTGGAAGTTGCTTTGGTGTAGTTGGGAATACGTAAAAAGTACTTCGAACCACCTTAAATGTTGTTTGGATGTGGATGAAATTGCTTAGTTCCTTTTTTTTTTTTTTTTTTTTTTTTTTTAAGTTTTAAGCTGAAGAAAAAAAAAGTTTTTCGGTTGGAATTACGTAAAAAGTGCTCCGAACCACCTTGGAAGTTGCTTTGGTGTGGTTGGGAATACGTTAAAAGTACTTCGAACCACCTTGGAAGTTGCTTTGGTGTGGTTGGAATCACGTAAAAAGTGCTTCGAACCACCTTAAATGTTGTTTGGATGTGGATGAAATTGCTTAGTTCCTAGTTTTTTTTTTTTTTTTTTTTTTTTTTTTTTTTTTTTTTTTTTTTAAGTTTTTAGTTAAAGAAAAAAAAGTTTTTCGGTTGGAATTACGTAAAAAGTGCTTCGAACCACCTCGGAAGTTGCTTTGGTGTGGTTGGGAATACGTAAAAAGTACTTCGAACCACCTTGGAAGTTGCTTTGGTGTGGTTGGAATCACTTAAAAAGTGCTTCGAACCACCTTAAATGTTGTTTGGATGTGGATGAAATTGCTTAGTACCTAGTTTTTTTTTTTTTTTTTTTTTTTTTTAAGTTTTTAGTTAAAGAAAAAAAAAGTTTTTCGGTTGGAATTACGTAAAAAGTGCTTCGAACCACCTCGGAAGTTGCTTTGGTGTGGTTAGGAACTCGTAAAAAGTACTTTGAACCACCTTGGAAGTTGCTTTGGTGTGGTTGGGAATACGTAAAAAGTACTTCGAACCATCTTGGAAGTTGCTTTGGTGTGGTTGGAATCACGTAAAAAGTGCTTCGAACCACCTTAAATGTTGTTTGGATGTGGATGAAATTGCTTAGTTCCTAGTTTTTTTTTTTTTTTTTTTTTTAAGTTTTTAGTTAAGAAAAAAAAAGTTTTTCGGTTGGAATTACGTAAAAAGTGCTTCGAACCACCTTGGAAGTTGTTTTGGTGTGGTTGGGAATACGTAAAAAGTACTTCGAACCACCTTGGAAGTTGCTTTGGTGTGGTTGGAATCACGTAAAAAGTGCTTCGAACCACCTTAAATGTTGTTTGGATGTGGATGAAATTGCTTAGTTCCTAGTTTTTTTTTTTTTTTTTTTTTTAAGTTTTTAGTTAAGAAAAAAAAAGTTTTTCGGTTGGAATTACGTAAAAAGTGCTTCGAACCACCTTGGAAGTTGTTTTGGTGTGGTTGGGAATACGTAAAAAGTACTTCGAACCACCTTGGAAGTTGCTTTGGTGTGGTTGGAATCACGTAAAAAGTGCTTCGAACCACCTTAAATGTTGTTTGGATGTGGATGAAATTGCTTAGTACCTAGTTTTTTTTTTTTTTTTTTTTTTTTTTAAGTTTTTAGTTAAAGAAAAAAAAAGTTTTTCGGTTGGAATTACGTAAAAAGTGCTTCGAACCACCTCGGAAGTTGCTTTGGTGTGGTTAGGAACTCGTAAAAAGTACTTTGAACCACCTTGGAAGTTGCTTTGGTGTGGTTGGGAATACGTAAAAAGTACTTCGAACCATCTTGGAAGTTGCTTTGGTGTGGTTGGAATCACGTAAAAAGTGCTTCGAACCACCTTAAATGTTGTTTGGATGTGGATGAAATTGCTTAGTTCCTAGTTTTTTTTTTTTTTTTTTTTTTTTTTTTTTTTTTTTTTTTTTAAGTTTTGAGTTAAAGAAAAAAAAAGTTTTTCGGTTGGAATTACGTAAAAAGTGCTTCGAACCACCTCGGAAGTTGCTTTGGTGTGGTTGGGAATACGTAAAAAGTACTTCGAACCACCTTGGAAGTTGCTTTGGTGTGGTTGGGAATACGTAAAAAGTACTTCGAACCATCTTGGAAGTTGCTTTGGTGTGGTTGGAATCACGTAAAAAGTGCTTCGAACCACCTTAAATGTTGTTTGGATGTGGATGAAATTGCTTAGTTCCTAGTTTTTTTTTTTTTTTTTTTTTTTGAAGTTTTTAGTTAAAGAAAAAAAAAGTTTTTCGGTTGGAATTACGTTAAAAGTGCTTCGAACCACCTCGGAAGTTGCTTTGGTGTGGTTGGGAATACGTAAAAAGTGCTTCGAACCACCTTGGAAGTTGTTTTGGTGTGGTTGGGAATACGTAAAAAGTACTTCGAACCACCTTGGAAGTTGCTTTGGTGTGGTTGGAATCACGTAAAAAGTGCTTCGAACCACCTTAAATGTTGTTTGGATGTGGATGAAATTGCTTAGTTCCTAGTTTTTTTTTTTTTTTTTTTTTTTTTTTTTAAGTTTTTAGTTAAAGAAAAAAAAAGTTTTTCGGTTGGAATTACGTAAAAAGTGCTTCGAACCACCTCGGAAGTTGCTTTGGTGTGGTTGGGAATACGTAAAAAGTGCTTCGAACCACCTTGGAAGTTGTTTTGGTGTGGTTGGGAATACGTAAAAAGTACTTCGAACCACCTTGGAAGTTGCTTTGGTGTGGTTGGAATCACGTAAAAAGTGCTTCGAACCACCTTAAATGTTGTTTGGATGTGGATGAAATTGCTTAGTTCCTAGTTTTTTTTTTTTTTTTTTTTAAGTTTTTAGTTAAAGAAAAAAAAAAGTTTTTCGGTTGGAATTACGTAAAAAGTAATTTGTAATTTGTAATTTTTATTGAAATTCAACGGACCATGTTTGGCCCCCTTGAAGCGCTTAAGTTTAGTACAATACATAGCTTAATACTATTTACATCTAACGGGTGACCGGTTGCACCCCACGAATAGAAAACAAAAACGCGGATCTAGACATGTCAGGTTCAAAACGATCACAGACTGCATTAAATTCGCGGCACATAACATGAAACGGGTCTGAGGATCCAAAACAGGTACGACGAACCTCAACGTCAAGTAGCGTTCTAGCACGGAGTGTTCTCGCAGGGACGTATAAACAGAGCCCCGAGAGAAGTTCCGGCGCGTCAATGTGATGGTCAAGTAGGCCCGCAACAAACAATCTCTGCGCGGTACAGTGACGTTGGCTGAGCGAGTCGAGGCCAAGTAACGCGCATCGTCCATTATAGTCGACCGGGACACTCCAGGAGCGTAAGGCCACCCGCGTAGCCTTTCGCTGGATCGACTCGAGGCGCGCCTGTGGACGTGAGCCCGACGGCCACCATACCACAGAAGCGTACTCCACGACTGACCGTACTAACGAGCAGTACAGCATCTTTATTGAGGCGGGATCGTCGAGCTCGCGCGTAAGTTGCCTCAGCAGACCAATCAGCTGGTTGCCCTTCGCGACGACGTGTTCCAGGTGGTCGTGGAAGCTCAACTTTTCGTCAAGGAGCACTCCTAAGTCCCGAACACAGCTTTTCCGCTCCAGGACAGCGCCGTTCAGCGAGTACCCATGAACTAATGGTCTACGGCTTCTAGCAAACGAAATAACGGAGCATTTGTTGGCGCAAAGCTCGAGACCATTCAGGGTACACCACGACTGGAAGGTCAGCAAGACGGCCTGGAGTTGGACCTGGTCGGCTTGGCTTCGGATCGGGAGGAACAGCTTCGCGTCGTCAGCATAGAGGAGGTGGCTGCCAGGGGGTAGAACAAGCGTGACGTCATTGATATACAATACAAAAAGAAGCGGCCCCAGGTTGCTTCCTTGCGGCACCCCCGAGGTGGCACTGATGCTGCGCGACGTGTGCGATGCACATCTGACGCAATATGAACGGTCGCTGAGGTAGGACCGCATCCAGGCCAACAGGCAGTTGGGCAGTCCCAGGACACGAAGCTTGGCGAGCAGCAGGGAGTGCGGAACGCTATCAAAAGCAGCTTTGATGTCCGTGTAGATAGCATCGACCTGGGAGCCGGCATCAATCGCTTTATGGCAGCTGCTGACAAACTCGACAAGGTTGGTAATTGTTGAGCGTTTTGGGGTGAACCCATGCTGAGCCGAGCTGACGTAGTTCGAAGCGGCGACAAGAAGCGGCTCATAGACGAGAAGCTCGAACACTTTGGCGCAGGCGCTTAGCGATGTGATGCCACGATAATTCGCGGCGTTGCTTTTGTCCCCTTTTTTGTGCACTGGGACCAGCCACGAAGCTTTCCAGGTCGCAGGGTAAATTCCCGACCGAAACGACTCGCGGAAAATTGCGACCAAGATTGGGGCCACGGCAGCAGCGCAGCGTTTTAGGATAAGCGACGGAATCCCATCAGGTCCAGGCGAAGTGGATGGCTTCAATCGCTTGATCCCTTTAGTCACGGACTCTACATCTACCGATGGCAGGTTCGGGGCCATGGCGTCCTGTGGTACGTTAACGAGCGCATCAACTATCCGACTATGGTCGTCAATGTCCGGAAGGAACGTGTCAGCGAAGCGCTCTGCGAAAATGTCACAAACAGCAGACGGGGTGTTGCCACTCCGTCCGTTGTAGCTGACACATCCAGGAAAACCGGTGGATTTCCGTCTGGCATTCACGAAATTCCAGAGAGCACGAGGGTTTTGGCGTGAACGCGTGCCTAGGCGCCGTACGAAACCTTGATAGCGGAATTTATTGTATCGTCGATGTAGAGTGTGAGCAACGTTGAAATTACCTCGCGACGTTTGGCAACCTCGGGATCGATATATGCGATAGGCGGCATTCCTGGCCGTCTTCAACCTTTGCAGAGTCCGGTCACTCCAGGGAGGACCACGTTTCGGGCGCTTTAACGGCGTGCATACATTAAGCGCGGACACCATAAATGAGGCAAATCCATCGACAGCGAGGTCAAGCGAAGGATAGTTCGAGCACTCGAAGTTGGCCGCAAACGAAGAGATGAGCGCAGAGAGCTTGCCCACGTCAGTCCGCGCGTAATTGAGGCAAGGTGTTGGCGCAGGAACAGCCAAGTCCGCACGAGGAACCGAGAACACCACCTCAAGCGGAGGATGATAGTCATCCACTGGAAGGAGAGGGGTACTGCAGGTGGTTACCGGCGAGCAGGCTGAGGCGACGACACTATTAGCAAAAATCAAATCAAGCACTCGCCCAGAAGTGTTGAAGCAGCAATTTAGTTGGAATAGTCCGCTACGGTGCATTCCATCGGCAAACTGTTCAGAAAGTGCGGAACGCGTACGCGGCTCATAAAATACAAACGGCACATCCGGATCAGGCTGAGCAATAATCCAAGAAATCGCTGGCTGGTTAAAATCCCCAAGGAGAATGATCCCGTCTCCAGGGTGAAGAGTCGCACATAGCGCGCTGATGCAATCCTCGTATGCAAGGAGCGTGGTAGCGTTAGCGGAGAGCCTAGGCGGGAGGTATCCCGCAACAATGAGCAGGCGAGTGTTTCCCAGGTGAATGATAGCACATGTGAGCTCTAACGACGGCCGCCTCGAAGGGAATTCCCGTGACGTCAGCAAGCGGGAGCACGCAATTAAAACTCCACCGCCGCGAGAGCAAGTACTGTTGACTGAGTCACGATCGCAACGGTACACCCGAAAGCTATCGTCAAAAAATAGCGAAGAAGGCAGACTGGGATCAAGCCAGGTTTCGGTCAGCACCACCACATCGAAGTCAGACTCGGACACAGCTAAACGGAGCTCATCAGCCTTCGTGCGCAGACCGCGCACGTTTTGGTAATAGATCGATAAACGGGTATTCGATGCGCGGCGGGGTGTAGTAGTCCGAGTAGTCGAGTCACTGTGGTTGATGTAACGGGAAGCCCGGCGCGTAGTGTCAAGCGGTGCAGGACGGGAGCTCTGACGGGACGATCGCTCCGAAAGTAGTGCGTTACTACAGAAAAAAGTTGTCCAGAGAAGTCTGATGCAACTTTCTCATCGCATCATTACGCATCACGGTGTTTCTGATCTGCGAAGCACCGTGAAGTGCTTCGAACCACCTTGGAAGTTGCTTTGGTGTGGTTGGGAATACGTTAAAAGTACTTCGAACCACCTTGGAAGTTGCTTTGGTGTGGTTGGTAACACGTAAAAAGTACTTCGAACCACCTTGGAAGTTGCTTTGGTGTAGTTGGGAATACGTAAAAAGTACTTCGAACCACCTTAAATGTTGTTTGGATAAGGATGAAATTGCTTAGTTCCTTTTTTTTTTTTTTTTTTTTTTTTTTAAGTTTTTAGTTAAAGAAAAAAAAGTTTTTCGGTTGGAATTACGTAAAAAGTGCTTCGAACCACCTCGGAAGTTGCTTTGGTGTGGTTGGGAATACGTTAAAAGTACTTCGAACCACCTTGGAAGTTGCTTTGGTGTGGTTGGAATCACGTAAAAAGTGCTTCGAACCACCTTAAATGTTGTTTGGATGTGGATGAAATTGCTTAGTTCCTAGTTTTTTTTTTTTTTTTTTTTTTTTTTTTTAAGTTTTTAGTTAAAGAAAAAAAAGTTTTTCGGTTGGAATTACGTAAAAAGTGCTTCGAACCACCTCGGAAGTTGCTTTGGTGTGGTTGGGAATACGTAAAAAGTACTTCGAACCACCTTGGAAGTTGCTTTGGTGTGGTTGGAATCACTTAAAAAGTGCTTCGAACCACCTTAAATGTTGTTTGGATGTGGATGAAATTGCTTAGTTCCTAGTTTTTTTTTTTTTTTTTTTTTAAGTTTTTAGTTAAGAAAAAAAAAGTTTTTCGGTTGGAATTACGTAAAAAGTGCTTCGAACCACCTTGGAAGTTGTTTTGGTGTGGTTGGGAATACGTAAAAAGTACTTCGAACCACCTTGGAAGTTGCTTTGGTGTGGTTGGAATCACGTAAAAAGTGCTTCGAACCACCTTAAATGTTGTTTGGATGTGGATGAAATTGCTTAGTTCCTAGTTTTTTTTTTTTTTTTTTTTTAAGTTTTTAGTTAAGAAAAAAAAAGTTTTTAGGTTGGAATTACGTAAAAAGTGCTTCGAACCACCTCGGAAGTTGCTTTGGTGTGGTTAGGAACTCGTAAAA
>NW_026525433.1:182500-185000 GCF_943734705.1 Anopheles coustani | reverse complement strand
AGTTTTTCGGTTGGAATTACGTAAAAAGTACTTCGAACCACCTTGGAAGTTGCTTTGGTGTGGTTGGGAATACGTAAAAAGTGCTTCGAACCACCTTGGAAGTTGCTTTGGTGTGGTTGGGAATACGTAAAAAGTACTTCGAACCACCTTGGAAGTTGCTTTGGAGTGGTTGGAATCACGTAAAAAGTGCTTCGAACCACCTTAAATGTTGTTTGGATGTGGATGAAATTGCTTAGTTCCTAGTTTTTTTTTTTTTTTTTTTTTTTTTTTTTTTTTTACGTTTTTAGTTAAAGAAAAAAAAGTTTTTCGGTTGGAATTACTTAAAAAGTGCTTCGAACCACCTTGGAAGTTGCTTTGGTGTGGTTGGGAATACGTAAAAAGTGCTTCGAACCACCTTGGAAGTTGCTTTGGTGTGGTTGGGAATACGTAAAAAGTACTTCGAACCACCTTGGAAGTTGCTTTGGTGTGGTTGGAATCACGTAAAAAGTGCTTCGAACCACCTTAAATGTTGTTTGGATGTGGATGAAATTGCTTAGTTCCTGGTTTTTTTTTTTTTTTTTTTTACGTTTTTAGTTAAAGAAAAAAAAAGTTTTTCGGTTGGAATTACGTAAAAAGTGCTTCGAACCACCTTGGAAGTTGCTTTGGTGTGGTTGGGAATACGTAAAAAGTGCTTCGAACCACCTTGGAAGTTGCTTTGGTGTGGTTGGGAATACGTAAAAAGTACTTCGAACCACCTTGGTAGTTGCTTTGGTGTGGTTGGAATCACGTAAAAAGTGCTTCGAACCACCTTAAATGTTGTTTGGATGTGGATGAAATTGCTTAGTTCCTAGTTTTTTTTTTTTTTTTTTTTTACGTTTTTAGTTAAAGAAAAAAAAAGTTTTTCGGTTGGAATTACGTAAAAAGTGCTTCGAACCACCTTCGAAGTTGCTTTGGTGTGGCTGGGAATACGTAAAAAGTGCTTCGAACCACCTTGGAAGTTGCTTTGGTGTGGTTGGGAATACGTAAAAAGTACTTCGAACCACCTTGGAAGTTGCTTTGGTGTGGTTGGAATCACGTAAAAAGTGCTTCGAACCACCTTAAATGTTGTTTGGATGTGGATGAAATTGCTTAGTTCCTAGTTTTTTTTTTTTTTTTTTTTTTTTTTTTTTGTTAAAGAAAAAAAAAGTTTTTCGGTTGGAATTACGTAAAAAGTACTTCGAACCACCTTGGAAGTTGCTTTGGTGTGGTTGGGAATACGTAAAAAGTGCTTCGAACCACCTTGGAAGTTGCTATGGTGTGGTTGGGAATACGTAAAAAGTACTTCGAACCACCTTGGAAGTTGCTTTGGTGTGGTTGGAATCACGTAAAAAGTGCTTCGAACCACCTTAAATGTTGTTTGGATGTGGATGAAATTGCTTAGTTCCTAGTTTTTTTTTTTTTTTTTTTTTTTTTTTTTTTTTTTTTTTTTTTTTTTTTTTTTTTTTTTTTTTTTTTGTTAAGTTTTTAGTTAAAGAAAAAAAAAGTTTTTCGGTTGGAATTACGTAAAAAGTACTTCGAACCACCTTGGAAGTTGCTTTGGTGTGGTTGGGAATACGTAAAAAGTGCTTCGAACCACCTTGGAAGTTGCTTTGGTGTGGTTGGGAATACGTAAAAAGTACTTCGAACCACCTTGGAAGTTGCTTTGGAGTGGTTGGAATCACGTAAAAAGTGCTTCGAACCACCTTAAATGTTGTTTGGATGTGGATGAAATTGCTTAGTTCCTAGTTTTTTTTTTTTTTTTTTTTTTTTTTTTTACGTTTTTAGTTAAAGAAAAAAAAAGTTTTTCGGTTGGAATTACTTAAAAAGTGCTTCGAACCACCTTGGAAGTTGCTTTGGTGTGGTTGGGAATACGTAAAAAGTGCTTCGAACCACCTTGGAAGTTGCTTTGGTGTGGTTGGGAATACGTAAAAAGTACTTCGAACCACCTTGGAAGTTGCTTTGGTGTGGTTGGAATCACGTAAAAAGTGCTTCGAACCACCTTAAATGTTGTTTGGATGTGGATGAAATTGCTTAGTTCCTGTTTTTTTTTTTTTTTTTTTTTTACGTTTTTAGTTAAAGAAAAAAAAAGTTTTTCGGTTGGAATTACGTAAAAAGTGCTTCGAACCACCTTGGAAGTTGCTTTGGTGTGGTTGGGAATACGTAAAAAGTGCTTCGAACCACCTTGGAAGTTGCTTTGGTGTGGTTGGGAATACGTAAAAAGTACTTCGAACCACCTTGGAAGTTGGTTTGGTGTGGTTGGAATCACGTAAAAAGTGCTTCGAACCACCTTAAATGTTGTTTGGATGTGGATGAAATTGCTTAGTTCCTAGTTTTTTTTTTTTTTTTGTTAAGTTTTTAGTTAAAGAAAAAAAAAGTTTTTCGGTTGGAATTACGTAAAAAGTACTTCGAACCACCTTGGAAGTTGCTTTGGTGTGGTTGGGAATACGTAAAAAGTGCTTCGAACCACCTTGGAAGTTGTTTTGGTGTGGTTGGGAATACGTAA
>NW_026525433.1:172500-177500 GCF_943734705.1 Anopheles coustani | reverse complement strand
AAAAAGTGCTTCGAACCACCTTGGAAGTTGCTTTGGTGTGGTTGGGAATACGTAAAAAGTACTTCGAACCACCTTGGAAGTTGCTTTGGTGTGGTTGGAATCACGTAAAAAGTGCTTCGAACCACCTTAAATGTTGTTTGGATGTGGATGAAATTGCTTAGTTCCTAGTTTTTTTTTTTTTTTTTTTTACGTTTTTAGTTAAAGAAAAAAAAAGTTTTTCGGTTGGAATTACGTAAAAAGTGCTTCGAACCACCTTCGAAGTTGCTTTGGTGTGGTTGGGAATACGTAAAAAGTGCTTCGAACCACCTTGGAAGTTGCTTTGGTGTGGTTGGGAATACGTAAAAAGTACTTCGAACCACCTTGGAAGTTGCTTTGGTGTGGTTGGAATCACGTAAAAAGTGCTTCGAACCACCTTAAATGTTGTTTGGATGTGGATGAAATTGCTTAGTTCCTAGTTTTTTTTTTTTTGTTTTTTTTTTTTTTGTTAAAGAAAAAAAAAGTTTTTCGGTTGGAATTACGTAAAAAGTACTTCGAACCACCTTGGAAGTTGCTTTGGTGTGGTTGGGAATACGTAAAAAGTGCTTCGAACCACCTTGGAAGTTGCTATGGTGTGGTTGGGAATACGTAAAAAGTACTTCGAACCACCTTGGAAGTTGCTTTGGTGTGGTTGGAATCACGTAAAAAGTGCTTCGAACCACCTTAAATGTTGTTTGGATGTGGATGAAATTGCTTAGTTCCTAGTTTTTTTTTTTTTTTTTTTTTTTTTTTTTTTTTTTTTTTTTTTTTTTTTTTTTTTTTTTTTTTTTTTTTTTTTTGTTAAGTTTTTAGTTAAAGAAAAAAAAAGTTTTTCGGTTGGAATTACGTAAAAAGTACTTCGAACCACCTTGGAAGTTGCTTTGGTGTGGTTGGGAATACGTAAAAAGTGCTTCGAACCACCTTGGAAGTTGCTTTGGTGTGGTTGGGAATACGTAAAAAGTACTTCGAACCACCTTGGAAGTTGCTTTGGAGTGGTTGGAATCACGTAAAAAGTGCTTCGAACCACCTTAAATGTTGTTTGGATGTGGATGAAATTGCTTAGTTCCTAGTTTTTTTTTTTTTTTTTTTTTTTTTTTTACGTTTTTAGTTAAAGAAAAAAAAAGTTTTTCGGTTGGAATTACTTAAAAAGTGCTTCGAACCACCTTGGAAGTTGCTTTGGTGTCGTTGGGAATACGTAAAAAGTGCTTCGAACCACCTTGGAAGTTGCTTTGGTGTGGTTGGGAATACGTAAAAAGTACTTCGAACCACCTTGGAAGTTGCTTTGGAGTGGTTGGAATCACGTAAAAAGTGCTTCGAACCACCTTAAATGTTGTTTGGATGTGGATGAAATTGCTTAGTTCCTAGTTTTTTTTTTTTTTTTTTTTTTTTTTTTTTTACGTTTTTAGTTAAAGAAAAAAAAAGTTTTTCGGTTGGAATTACGTAAAAAGTACTTCGAACCACCTTGGAAGTTGCTTTGGAGTGGTTGGAATCACGTAAAAAGTGCTTCGAACCACCTTAAATGTTGTTTGGATGTGGATGAAATTGCTTAGTTCCTAGTTTTTTTTTTTTTTTTTTTTTTTTTTTTTTACGTTTTTAGTTAAAGAAAAAAAAAGTTTTTCGGTTGGAATTACGTAAAAAGTGCTTCGAACCACCTTGGAAGTTGCTTTGGTGTGGTTGGGAATACGTAAAAAGTACTTCGAACCACCTTGGAAGTTGCTTTGGTGTGGTTGGAATCACGTAAAAAGTGCTTCGAACCACCTTAAATGTTGTTTGGATGTGGATGAAATTGCTTAGTTCCTGGTTTTTTTTTTTTTTCTTTTTTTACGTTTTTAGTTAAAGAAAAAAAAAGTTTTTCGGTTGGAATTACGTAAAAAGTGCTTCGAACCACCTTGGAAGTTGCTTTGGTGTGGTTGAGAATACGTAAAAAGTGCTTCGAACCACCTTGGAAGTTGCTTTGGTGTGGTTGGGAATACGTAAAAAGTACTTCGAACCACCTTGGAAGTTGCTTTGGTGTGGTTGGAATCACGTAAAAAGTGCTTCGAACCACCTTAAATGTTGTTTGGATGTGGATGAAATTGCTTAGTTCCTGGTTTTTTTTTTTTTTTTTTTTTACGTTTTTAGTTAAAGAAAAAAAAAGTTTTTCGGTTGGAATTACTTAAAAAGTGCTTCGAACCACCTTGGAAGTTGCTTTGGTGTCGTTGGGAATACGTAAAAAGTGCTTCGAACCACCTTGGAAGTTGCTTTGGTGTGGTTGGGAATACGTAAAAAGTACTTCGAACCACCTTGGAAGTTGCTTTGGAGTGGTTGGAATCACGTAAAAAGTGCTTCGAACCACCTTAAATGTTGTTTGGATGTGGATGAAATTGCTTAGTTCCTAGTTTTTTTTTTTTTTTTTTTTTTTTTTTTTTACGTTTTTAGTTAAAGAAAAAAAAAGTTTTTCGGTTGGAATTACGTAAAAAGTACTTCGAACCACCTTGGAAGTTGCTTTGGAGTGGTTGGAATCACGTAAAAAGTGCTTCGAACCACCTTAAATGTTGTTTGGATGTGGATGAAATTGCTTAGTTCCTAGTTTTTTTTTTTTTTTTTTTTTTTTTTTTTTTTTACGTTTTTAGTTAAAGAAAAAAAAAGTTTTTCGGTTGGAATTACTTAAAAAGTGCTTCGAACCACCTTGGAAGTTGCTTTGGTGTGGTTGAGAATACGTAAAAAGTGCTTCGAACCACCTTGGAAGTTGCTTTGGTGTGGTTGGGAATACGTAAAAAGTACTTCGAACCACCTTGGAAGTTGCTTTGGTGTGGTTGGAATCACGTAAAAAGTGCTTCGAACCACCTTAAATGTTGTTTGGATGTGGATGAAATTGCTTAGTTCCTGGTTTTTTTTTTTTTTTTTTTTTTACGTTTTTAGTTAAAGAAAAAAAAAGTTTTTCGGTTGGAATTACGTAAAAAGTGCTTCGAACCACCTTGGAAGTTGCTTTGGTGTGGTTGAGAATACGTAAAAAGTGCTTCGAACCACCTTGGAAGTTGCTTTGGTGTGGTTGGGAATACGTAAAAAGTACTTCGAACCACCTTGGAAGTTGCTTTGGTGTGGTTGGAATCACGTAAAAAGTGCTTCGAACCACCTTAAATGTTGTTTGGATGTGGATGAAATTGCTTAGTTCCTGGATTTTTTTTTTTTTTTTTTTACGTTTTTAGTTAAAGAAAAAAAAAGTTTTTCGGTTGGAATTACGTAAAAAGTGCTTCGAACCACCTTGGAAGTTGCTTTGGTGTGGTTGAGAATACGTAAAAAGTGCTTCGAACCACCTTGGAAGTTGCTTTGGTGTGGTTGGGAATACGTAAAAAGTACTTCGAACCACCTTGGAAGTTGCTTTGGTGTGGTTGGAATCACGTAAAAAGTGCTTCGAACCACCTTAAATGTTGTTTGGATGTGGATGAAATTGCTTAGTTCCTGGTTTTTTTTTTTTTTTTTTTTTTTACGTTTTTAGTTAAAGAAAAAAAAAGTTTTTCGGTTGGAATTACGTAAAAAGTGCTTCGAACCACCTTGGAAGTTGCTTTGGTGTAGTTGGGAATACGTAAAAAGTACTTCGAACCACCTTAAATGTTGTTTGGATGTGGATGAAATTGCTCAGTTCCTAGTTTTTTTTTTTTTTTTTTTTTTTAAGTTTTTAGTTGAAGAAAAAAAAAGTTTTTCGGTTGGAATTACGTAAAAAGTGCTTCGAACCACCTTGGAAGTTGCTTTGGTGTGGCTGGGAATACGTTAAAAGTACTTCGAACCACCTTGGAAGTTGCTTTGGTGTGGTTGGGAACTCGTAAAAAGTACTTCGAACCACCTTGGAAGTTGCTTTGGTGTGGTTGGGAATACGTAAACAGTACTTCGAACCACCTTAAATGTTGTTTGGATGTGGATGAAATTGCTTAGCTCCTAGTTTTTTTTTTTTTTTTTTTTTTTAAAGTTTTTAATAAAAGAAAAAAAAAGTTTTTCGGTTGGAATTACGTAAAAAGTGCTTCGAACCACCTTGGAAGTTGCTTTGGTGTGGTTGGGAATACGTAAAAAGTACTTCGAACCACCTTGGAAGTTGCTTTGGTGTGGTTGGAATCACGTAAAAAGTGCTTCGAACCACCTTAAATGTTGTTTGGATGTGGATGAAATTGCTTAGTTCCTAGTTTTTTTTTTTTTTTTTTTTTTAGTTTTTAGTTAAAGAAAAAAAAAGTTTTTCGGTTGGAATTACGTAAAAAGTGCTTCGAACCACCTTGGAAGTTGCTTTGGTGTGGTTGGAATCACTTAAAAAGTGCTTCGAACCACCTTAAATGTTGTTTGGATGTGGATGAAATTGCTTAGTTCCTAGTTTTTTTTTTTTTTTTTTTTTTTTTTTTAATTTTTTATTTGAAGAAAAAAAAATTTTTTGGGTTGGAATTACGTAAAAAGTGCTTCGAACCACCTTGGAAGTTGCTTTGGTGTGGTTGCGAATACGTAAAAAGTGCTTCGAACCACCTTGGAATTGCTTTGGTGTGGTTGGGAATACGTAAAAACTACTTCGAACCACCTTGGAAGTTGTTTTGGTGTGGTTGGGAATACGTAAAAAGTGCTTCGAACCACCTTGGAAGTTGCTTTGGTGTGGTTGGGAATACGTAAAAAGTACTTCGAACCACCTTGGAAGTTGCTTTGGTGTGGTTGGAATCACGTAAAAAGTGCTTCGAACCACCTTAAATGTTGTTTGGATGTGGATGAAATTGCTTAGTTCCTGGTTTTTTTTTTTTTTTTTTTTTTACGTTTTTAGTTAAAGAAAAAAAAAGTTTTTCGGTTGGAATTACTTAAAAAGTGCTTCGAACCACCTTGGAAGTTGCTTTGGTGTGGTTGGGAATACGTAAAAAGTGCTTCGAACCACCTTGGAAGTTGCTTTGGTGTGGTTGGGAATACGTAAAAAGTACTTCGAACCACCTTGGAAGTTGCTTTGGTGTGGTTGGAATCACGTAAAAAGTGCTTCGAACCAC
>NW_026525433.1:162500-165000 GCF_943734705.1 Anopheles coustani | reverse complement strand
AAATGTTGTTTGGATGTGGATGAAATTGCTTAGTTCCTAGTTTTTTTTTTTTTTTTTTTTTTTTTTTTTAAGTTTTTAGTTAAAGAAAAAAAAAGTTTTTCGGTTGGAATTACGTAAAAAGTACTTCGAACCACCTTGGAAGTTGCTTTGGTGTGGTTGGGAACACGTAAAAAGTACTTTGAACCACCTTGGAAGTTGCTTTGGTGTGGTTGGAATCACTTAAAAAGTGCTTCGAACCACCTTAAATGTTGTTTGGATGTGGATGAAATTGCTTAGTTCCTAGTTTTTTTTTTTTTTTTTTTTTTTTTTTTTAAGTTTTTAGTTAAAGAAAAAAAAAGTTTTTCGGTTGGAATTACGTAAAAAGTGCTTCGAACCACCTTGGAAGTTGCTTTGGTGTTGCGAATACGTAAAAAGTGCTTCGAACCACTTTGGAATTGCTTTGGTGTGGTTGGGAATACGTAAAAACTACTTCGAACCACCTTGGAAGTTGTTTTGGTGTGGTTGGGAATACGTAAAAAGTGCTTCAAACCACCTTGGAAGTTGCTTTGGTGTGGTTGGGAATACGTAAAAAGTACTTCGAACCACCTTGGAAGTTGCTTTGGTGTGGTTGGAATCACGTAAAAAGTGCTTCGAACCACCTTAAATGTTGTTTGGATGTGGATGAAATTGCTTAGTTCCTAGTTTTTTTTTTTTTTTTTTTTTTTTTTTTTTAAGTTTTTAGTTAAAGAAAAAAAAAGTTTTTCGGTTTGAATTACGTAAAAAGTGCTTCGAACCACCTTGGAAGTTGTTTTGGTGTGGTTGGGAATACGTAAAAAGTACTTCGAACCACCTTGGAAGTTGCTTAGGTGTGGTTGGGAATACGTAAAAAGTACTTCGAACCACCTTAAATGTTGTTTGGATGTGGATGAAATTGCTTAGTTCCTAGTTTTTTTTTTAAGTTTTTAGTTAAAGAAAAAAAAAGTTTTTCGGTTTGAATTACGTAAAAAGTGCTTCGAACCACCTTGGAAGATGTTTTGGTGTGGTTGGGAATACGTAAAAAGTGCTTCGAACCACCTTGGAAGTTGCTTTGGTGTGGTTGGGAATACGTAAAAAGTGCTTCGAACCACCTTGGAAGTTGCTTTGGTGTGGTTGGGAATACGTAAAAAGTACTTCGAACCACCTTGGAAGTTGCTTTGGTGTGGTTGGGAATACGTAAAAAGTACTTCGAACCACCTTGGAAGTTGCTTTGGTGTGGTTGGAATCACGTAAAAAGTGCTTCGAACCACCTTAAATGTTGTTTGGATGTAGATGAAATTGCTTAGTTCCTAGTTTTTTTTTTTTTTTTTTTTTTTTAAGTTTTTAGTTAAAGAAAAAAAAAGTTTTTCGGTTGGAATTACGTAAAAAGTACTTCGAACCACCTTGGAAGTTGCTTTGGTGTGGTTGGGAATACGTAAAAAGTGCTTCGAACCACCTTGGAAGTTGCTTTGGTGTGGTTGGGAATACGTAAAAAGTACTTCGAACCACCTTGGAAGTTGCTTTGGTGTGGTTGGGAACACGTAAAAAGTACTTCGAACCACCTTGGAAGTTGCTTTGGTGTAGTTGGGAATACGTAAAAAGTACTTCGAACCACCTTAAATGTTGTTTGGATGTGGATGAAATTGCTTAGTTCCTAGTTTTTTTTTTTTTTTTTTTTTTTTTTAAGTTTTTAGTTGAAGAAAAAAAAAGTTTTTCGGTTGGAATTACGTAAAAAGTGCTTCGAACCACCTTGGAAGTTGCTTTGGTGTGGCTGGGAATACGTTAAAAGTACTTCGAACCACCTTGGAAGTTGCTTTGGTGTGGTTGGGAACTCGTAAAAAGTACTTCGAACCACCTTGGAAGTTGCTTTGGTGTGGTTGGGAATACGTAAACAGTACTTCGAACCACCTTAAATGTTGTTTGGATGTGGATGAAATTGCTTAGCTCCTAGTTTTTTTTTTTTTTTTTTTTTTTTTTAAAGTTTTTAATTAAAGAAAAAAAAAGTTTTTCGGTTGGAATTACGTAAAAAGTGCTTCGAACCACCTTGGAAGTTGCTTTGGTGTGGTTGGGAATACGTAAAAAGTACTTCGAACCACCTTGGAAGTTGCTTTGGTGTGGTTGGAATCACGTAAAAAGTGCTTCGAACCACCTTAAATGTTGTTTGGATGTGGATGAAATTGCTTAGTTCCTAGTTTTTTTTTTTTTTTTAGTTTTTAGGTAAAGAAAAAAAAAGTTTATCGGTTGGAATTACGTAAAAAGTGCTTCGAACCACCTTGGAAGTTGCTTTGGTGTGGTTGGAATCACTTAAAAAGTGCTTCGAACCACCTTAAATGTTGTTTGGATGTGGATGAAATTGCTTAGTTCCTAGTTTTTTTTTTTTAAGTTTTTAGTTAAAGAAAAAAAAAGTTTTTCGGTTTGAATTACGTAAAAAGTGCTTCGAACCACCTTGGAAGTTGTTTTGGTGTGGTTGGGAATACGTAAAAAGTGCTTCAAACCACCTTGGAAG
>NW_026525433.1:142500-147500 GCF_943734705.1 Anopheles coustani | reverse complement strand
GCTTCGAACCACCTTAAATGTTGTTTGGATGTTGATGAAATTGCTTAGTTCCTAGTTTTTTTTTTTTTTTTTTTTTTTTTTTTTTTTTTTTTTTTTTTTTTTTTAAGTTTTTAGTTAAAGAAAAAAAAAGTTTTTCGGTTGGAATTACGTAAAAAGTGCTTCGAACCACCTTGGAAGTTGTTTTGGTGTGGTTGGGAATACGTAAAAAGTACTTCGAACCACCTTGGAAGTTGCTTTGGTGTGGTTGGAATCACGTAAAAAGTGCTTCGAACCACCTTAAATGTTGTTTGGATGTGGATGAAATTGCTTAGTTTTTTTTTTTTTTGTTTTTTTTTTTAAGTTTTTAGTTGAAGAAAAAAAAAGTTTTTCGGTTGGAATTACGTAAAAAGTGCTTCGAACCACCTTGGAAGTTGCTTTGGTGTGGTTGGGAATACGTAAAAAGTGCTTCGAACCACCTTGGAAGTTGCTTTGGTGTGGTTGGAATCACGTAAAAAGTGCTTCGAACCACCTTAAATGTTGTTTGGATGTGGATGAAATAGCTTAGTTCCTAGTTTTTTTTTTTTTTTTTTTTTTTTTTTTTAGTTTTTAGTTAAAGAAAAAAAAAGTTTTTCGGTTGGAATTACGTAAAAAGTGCTTCGAACCACCTTGGAAGTTGCTTTGGTGTGGTTAAAGATTACGTAAAAAGTGCTTCGAACCACCTTGGAAGTTGCTTTGGTGTGGTTGGGAATACGTAAAAAGTGCTTCGAACCACCTTAAATGTTGTTTGGATGTGGATGAAATTGCTTAGTTCCTAGTTTTTTTTTTTTTTTTTTTTACGTTTTTAGTTGAAGAAAAAAAAAGTTTTTCGGTTGGAATTACGTAAAAAGTGCTTCGAACCACCTTGGAAGTTGCTTTGGTGTGGTTGGGAATACGTAAAAAGTGCTTCGAACCACCTTGGAAGTTGCTTTGGTGTGGTTATAATCACGTAAAAAGTGCTTCGAACCACCTTAAATGTTGTTTGGATGTGGATGAAATAGCTTAGTTCCTATTTTTTTTTTTTTTTTTTTTTTTTTTTTTTTTTAGTTTTTAGTTAAAGAAAAAAAAAGTTTTTCGGTTGGAATTTCGTGAAAAGTGCTTCGAACCACCTTGGAAGTTGCTTTGGTGTGGTTGGGAATACGTAAAAAGTGCTTCGAACCACCTTGGAAGTTGCTTTGGTGTGGTTGGGAATACGTAAAAAGTACTTCGAACCATCTTGGAAGTTGCTTTGGTGTGGTTGGAATCACGTAAAAAGTGCTTCGAACCACCTTAAATGTTGTTTGGATGTGGATGAAATTGCTTAGTTCCTAGTTTTTTTTTTTTTTTTTTTTTTTTTTTTTTTAAGTTTTTAGTTAAAGAAAAAAAAAGTTTTTCGGTTGGAATTACGTAAAAAGTGCTTCGAACCCCCTTGGAAGTTGCTTTGGTGTGGTTGGAATCACGTAAAAAGTGCTTCGAACCACCTTAAATGTTGTTTGGATGTGGATGAAATTGCTTAGTTCCTAGTTTTTTTTTTTTTTTTTTTTTTTTTTTTTTTTTTTTTTTTTTTTTAAGTTTTTAGTTAAAGAAAAAAAAAGTTTTTCGGTTGGAATTACGTAAAAAGTGCTTCGAACCACCTTGGAAGTTGCTTTGGTGTGGTTGGGAATACGTAAAAAGTGCTTCGAACCACCTTGGAAGTTGCTTTGGTGTGGTTGGGAACACGTAAAAAGTACTTCGAACCACCTTGGAAGTTGCTTTGGTGTAGTTGGGAATACGTAAAAAGTACTTCGAACCACCTTAAATGTTGTTTGGATGTGGATGAAATTGCTTAGTTCCTAGTTTTTTTTTTTTTTTTTTTTTTAAGTTTTTAGTTGAAGAAAAAAAAAGTTTTTCGGTTGGAATTACGTAAAAAGTGCTCCGAACCACCTTGGAAGTTGTTTTGGTGTGGTTGGAATCACGTAAAAAGTGCTTCGAACCACCTTAAATGTTGTTTGGATGTGGATGAAATTGCTTAGTTCCTAGTTTTTTTTTTTTTTTTATTTTTAAGTTTTTAGTTAAAGAAAAAAAAAGTTTTTCGGTTGGAATTACGTAAAAAGTGCTTCGAACCACCTTGGAAGTTGCTTTGGTGTGGTTGGGAATACGTAAAAAGTGCTTCGAACCACCTTGGAAGTTGCTTTGGTGTGGTTGGGAACACGTAAAAAGTACTTCGAACCACCTTGGAAGTTGCTTTGGTGTGGTTGGGAACACGTAAAAAGTACTTCGAACCACCTTGGAAGTTGCTTTGGTGTAGTTGGGAATACGTAAAAAGTACTTCGAACCACCTTAAATGTTGTTTGGATGTGGATGAAATTGCTTAGTTCCTAGTTTTTTTTTTTTTTTTTTTTTTTTTTTAAGTTTTTAGTTGAAGAAAAAAAAAGTTTTTCGGTTGGAATTACGTAAAAAGTGCTTCGAACCACCTTGGAAGTTGTTTTGGTGTGGTTGGAATCACGTAAAAAGTGCTTCGAACCACCTTAAATGTTGTTTGTTGAACCACCTTAAATGTTGTTTGGATGTGGATGAAATTGCTTAGTTCCTAGTTTTTTTTTTTTTTTTTTTTTTTTTTTTTTTTTTTTTTTTTAAGTTTTTAGTTAAAGAAAAAAAAAGTTTTTCGGTTGGAATTACGTAAAAAGTGCTTCGAACCACCTTGGAAGTTGCTTTGGTGTGGTTGGGAATACGTTAAAAGTACTTCGAACCACCTTGGAAGTTGCTTTGGTGTGGTTGGGAACACGTAAAAAGTACTTCGAACCACCTTGGAAGTTGCTTTGGTGTGGTTGGAATCACTTAAAAAGTGCTTCGAACCACCTTAAATGTTGTTTGGATGTGGATGAAATTGCTTAGTTCCTAGTTTTTTTTTTTTTTTTTTTTTTTTAAGTTTTTAGTAAAAGAAAAAAAAAGTTTTTCGGTTGGAATTACGTAAAAAGTGCTTCGAACCACCTTGGAAGTTGCTTTGGTGTGGTTGCGAATACGTCAAAAGTGCTTCGAACCACCTTGGAAGTTGCTTTGGTGTGGTTGGGAATACGTAAAAAGTACTTCGAACCACCTTGGAAGTTGCTTTGGTGTGGTTGGAATCACGTGAAAAGTGCTTCGAACCACCTTAAATGTTGTTTGGATGTGGATGAAATTGCTTAGTTCCTAGTTTTTTTTTTTTTTTTTTTTTTTAGTTTTTAGTTAAAGAAAAAAAAAGTTTTTCGGTTGGAATTACGTAAAAAGTGCTTCGAACCACCTTGGAAGTTGCTTTGGTGTGGTTGGAATCACTTAAAAAGTGCTTCGAACCACCTTAAATGTTGTTTGGATGTGGATGAAATTGCTTAGTTCCTAGTTTTTTTTTTTTTTTTTTACGTTTTTAGTTAAAGAAAAAAAAAGTTTTTCGGTTGGAATTACGTAAAAAGTGCTTCGAACCACCTTGGAAGTTGCTTTGGTGTGGTTGGGAATACGTAAAAAGTGCTTCGAACCACCTTGGAAGTTGCTTTGGTGTGGTTGGGAATACGTAAAAAGTACTTCGAACCACCTTGGAAGTTGCTTTGGTGTGGTTGGAATCACGTAAAAAGTGCTTCGAACCACCTTAAATGTTGTTTGGATGTGGATGAAATTGCTTAGTTCCTAGTTTTTTTTTTTTTTTTTTTTTTTTAAGTTTTTAGTTGAAGAAAAAAAAAGTTTTTCGGTTGGAATTACGTAAAAAGTGCTTCGAACCACCTTGGAAGTTGCTTTGGTGTGGTTGGGAATACGTTAAAAGTACTTCGAACCACCTTGGAAGTTGCTTTGGTGTGGTTGGGAACACGTAAAAAGTACTTCGAACCACCTTGGAAGTTGCTTTGGTGTGGTTGGAATCACTTAAAAAGTGCTTCGAACCACCTTAAATGTTGTTTGGATGTGGATGAAATTGCTTAGTTCCTAGTTTTTTTTTTTTTTTTTTTACGTTTTTAGTTAAAGAAAAAAAAAGTTTTTCGGTTGGAATTACGTAAAAAGTGCTTCGAACCACCTTGGAAGTTGCTTTGGTGTGGTTGGGAATACGTAAAAAGTGCTTCGAACCACCTTGGAAGTTGCTTTGGTGTGGTTGGGAATACGTAAAAAGTACTTCGAACCACCTTGGAAGTTGCTTTGGTGTGGTTGGAATCACGTAAAAAGTGCTTCGAACCACCTTAAATGTTGTTTGGATGTGGATGAAATTGCTTAGTTCCTAGTTTTTTTTTTTTTTTTTTTTTTAAGTTTTTAGTTGAAGAAAAAAAAAGTTTTTCGGTTGGAATTACGTAAAAAGTGCTTCGAACCACCTTGGAAGTTGCTTTGGTGTGGTTGGGAATACGTTAAAAGTACTTCGAACCACCTTGGAAGTTGCTTTGGTGTGGTTGGGAACACGTAAAAAGTACTTCGAACCACCTTGGAAGTTGCTTTGGTGTGGTTGGAATCACTTAAAAAGTGCTTCGAACCACCTTAAATGTTGTTTGGATGTGGATGAAATTGCTTAGTTCCTAGTTTTTTTTTTTTTTTTACGTTTTTAGTTAAAGAAAAAAAAAGTTTTTCGGTTGGAATTACGTAAAAAGTGCTTCGAACCACCTTGGAAGTTGCTTTGGTGTGGTTGGGAATACGTAAAAAGTGCTTCGAACCACCTTGGAAGTTGCTTTGGTGTGGTTGGGAAAACGTAAAAAGTACTTCGAACCACCTTGGAAGTTGCTTTGGTGTGGTTGGAATCACGTAAAAAGTGCTTCGAACCACCTTAAATGTTGTTTGGATGTGGATGAAATTGCTTAGTTCCTCGTTTTTTTTTTTTTTTCTTTTTAAAGTTTTTAGTTAAAGAAAAAAAAAAGTTTTCCGGTTGGAATTACGTAAAAAGTGCTTCGAACCACCTTGGAAGTTGCTTTGGTGTGGTTGGGAATACGTTAAAAGTACTTCGAACCACCTTGGAAGTTGCTTTGGTGTGGTTGGGAACACGTAAAAAGTACTTCGAACCACCTTGGAAGTTGCTTTGGTGTGGT
>NW_026525433.1:105000-107500 GCF_943734705.1 Anopheles coustani | reverse complement strand
AAGAAAAAAAAAGTTTTTCGGTTGGAATTACGTAAAAAGTGCTTCGAACCACCTTGGAAGTTGCTTTGGTGTGGTTGAGAATACGTAAAAAGTGCTTCGAACCACCTTGGAAGTTGCTTTGGTGTGGTTGGGAATACGTAAAAAGTACTTCGAACCACCTTGGAAGTTGCTTTGGTGTGGTTGGAATCACGTAAAAAGTGCTTCGAACCACCTTAAATGTTGTTTGGATGTGGATGAAATTGCTTAGTTCTTATTTTTTTTTTTTTTTTTTTTTTTTTTAATTTTTTAGTTAAAGAAAAAAAAAGTTTTTCGGTTGGAATTACGTAAAAAGTGCTTCGAACCACCTTGGAAGTTGCTTTGGTGTGGTTGGAATCACGTAAAAAGTGCTTCGAACCACCTTGGAAGTTGCTTTGGTGTGGTTGGGAATACGTAAAAAGTACTTCGAACCATCTTGGAAGTTGCTTTGTTGTGGTTGGAATCACGTAAAAAGTGCTTCGAACCACCTTAAATGTTGTTTGGATGTGGATGAAATTGCTTAGTTCCTAGTTTTTTTTTTTTTTTTTTTTTTTTTTTTAAGTTTTTAGTTAAAGAAAAAAAAAGTTTTTCGGTTGGAATTACGTAAAAAGTGCTCCGAACCACCTTGGAAGTTGCTTTGGTGTGGTTGGGAATACGTTAAAAGTACTTCGAACCACCTTGGAAGTTGCTTTGGTGTGGTTGGGAACTCGTAAAAAGTACTTCGAACCACCTTGGAAGTTGCTTTGGTGTGGTTGGGAATACGTAAAAAGTACTTCGAACCACCTTAAATGTTGTTTGGATGTGGATGAAATTGCTTAGTTCCTAGTTTTTTTTTTTTTTTTTTGTAAAGTTTTTAGTTAAAGAAAAAAAAAGTTTTTCGGTTGGAATTACGTAAAAAGTGCTTCGAACCACCTTGGAAGTTGTTTTGGTGTGGTTGGGAATACGTAAAAAGTACTTCGAACCACCTTGGAAGTTGCTTTGGTGTGGTTGGAATCACGTAAAAAGTGCTTCGAACCACCTTAAATGTTGTTTGGATGTGGATGAAATTGCTTAGTTCCTAGTTTTTTTTTTTTTTTTTTTTTTTTTTTTTTTTTTTTTTTTTTTTTTTAAGTTTTTAGTTAAAGAAAAAAAAAGTTTTTCGGTTGGAAGTACGTAAAAAGTGCTTCGAACCACCTTGGAAGTTGCTTTGGTGTGGTTGGGAATACGTTAAAAGTACTTCGAACCACCTCGGAAGTTGCTTTGGTGTGGTTGGGAACTCGTAAAAAGTACTTCGAACCACCTTGGAAGTTGCTTTGGTGTGGTTGGGAATACGTAAAAAGTACTTCGAACCACCTTAAATGTTGTTTGGATGTGGATGAAATTGCTTAGTTCCTAGTTTTTTTTTTTTTTTTTTTTTTTTTTTAAGTTTTTAGTTAAAGAAAAAAAAAGTTTTTCGGTTGGAATTACGTAAAAAGTGCTTCGAACCACCTTGGAAGTTGCTTTGGTGTGGTTGGGAATACGTTAAAAGTACTTCGAACCACCTTGGAAGTTGCTTTGGTGTAGTTGGGAATACGTAAAAAGTACTTCGAACCACCTTAAATGTTGTTTGGATGTGGATGAAATTGCTTAGTTCCTATTTTTTTTTTTTTTTTTTTTTTTTTTTAGTTTTTAGTTGAAGAAAAAAAAAGTTTTTCGGTAGAATTACGTAAAAAGTGCTCCGAACCACCTTGGAAGTTGCTTTGGTGTGGTTGGGAATACGTTAAAAGTACTTCGAACCACCTTGGAAGTTGCTTTGGTGTGGTTGGGAACTCGTAAAAAGTACTTCGAACCACCTTATAAGTTGCTTTGGTGTGGTTGGGAATACGTAAAAAGTACTTCGAACCACCTTAAATGTTGTTTGGATGTGGATGAAATTGCTTAGTTCCTAGTTTTTTTTTTTTTTTTTTTTTTTTTTTTTTTTTTTTTTTTTAAGTTTTAAGTTAAAGAAAAAAAAAGTTTTTCGGTTGGAATTACGTAAAAAGTGCTTCGAACCACCTTGGAAGTTGCTTTGGTGTGGTTGGGAATACGTAAAAAGTACTTCGAACCACCTTGGAAGTTGCTTTGGTGTGGTTGGAATCACGTAAAAAGTGCTTCGAACCACCTTAAATGTTGTTTGGATGTGGATGAAATTGCTTAGTTCCTAGTTTTTTTTTTTTTTTTTTTTTTTTTTTACGTTTTTAGTTAAAGTAAAAAAAAGTTTTTCGGTTGGAATTACGTAAAAAGTGCTTCGAACCACCATGGAAGTTGCTTTGGTGTGGTTGGGAATACGTAAAAAGTGCTTCGAACCACCTTGGAAGTTGCTTTGGTGTGGTTGGGAATACGTAAAAAGTGCTTCGAACCACCTTGGAAGTTGGTTTGGTGTGGTTGGGAATACGTAAAAAGTACTTCGAACCACCTTGGAAGTTGCTTTGGTGTGGTTGGAATCACGTAAAAAGTGCTTCGAACCACCTTAAATGTTGTTTGGATG
>NW_026525433.1:77500-97500 GCF_943734705.1 Anopheles coustani | reverse complement strand
AAATGTTGTTTGGATGTGGATGAAATTGCTTAGTTCCTAGTTTTTTTTTTTTTTTTTTTTTTTTTTTTAAGTTTTTAGTTAAAGAAAAAAAAAGTTTTTCGGTTGGAATTACGTAAAAAGTGCTTCGAACCACCTTGGAAGTTGCTTTGGTGTGGTTGGGAATACGTTAAAAGTACTTCGAACCACCTTGGAAGTTGCTTTGGTGTGGTTGGGAACACGTAAAAAGTACTTCGAACTACCTTGGAAGTTGCTTTGGTGTAGTTGGGAATACGTAAAAAGTACTTCGAACCACCTTAAATGTTGTTTGGATGTGGATGAAATTGCTTAGTTCCTAGTTTTTTTTTTTTTTTTTTTTTTTTTAAGTTTTTAGTTGAAGAAAAAAAAAGTTTTTCGGTTGGAATTACGTAAAAAGTGCTCCGAACCACCTTGGAAGTTGCTTTGGTGTGGTTGGGAATACGTTAAAAGTACTTCGAACCACCTTTAAAGTTGCTTTGGTGTGGTTGGGAACTCGTAAAAAGTACTTCGAACCACCTTGGAAGTTGCTTTGGTGTGGTTGGGAATACGTAAAAAGTACTTCGAACCACCTTAAATGTTGTTTGGATGTGGATGAAATTGCTTAGTTCCTAGTTTTTTTTTTTTTTTTTTTTTTTTTTTTTTTTTTTTTTTTTTTTTTTTTTTTTTTTTTTTTTTTAAGTTTTTAGTTAAAGAAAAAAAAAGTTTTTCGGTTGGAATTACGTAAAAAGAGCTTCGAACCACCTTGGAAGTTGCTTTGGTGTGGTTGGGAATACGTAAAAAGTACTTCGAACCACCTTGGAAGTTGCTTTGGTGTGGTTGGAATCACGTAAAAAGTGCTTCGAACCACCTTAAATGTTGTTTGGATGTGGATGAAATTGCTTAGTTCCTAGTTTTTTTTTTTTTTTTTTTTTTTTTTACGTTTTTAGTTAAAGTACAAAAAAGTTTTTCGGTTGGAATTACGTAAAAAGTGCTTCGAACCACCTTGGAAGTTGCTTTGGTGTGGTTGGGAATACGTAAAAAGTGCTTCGAACCACCTTGGAAGTTGCTTTGGTGTGGTTGGGAATACGTAAAAAGTACTTCGAACCACCTTGGAAGTTGCTTTGGTGTGGTTGGAATCACGTAAAAAGTGCTTCGAACCACCTTAAATGTTGTTTGGATGTGGATGAAATTGCTTAGTTCCTAGTTTTTTTTTTTTTTTTTTTTTTTTTTTAAGTTTTTAGTTAAAGAAAAAAAAAGTTTTTCGGTTGGAATTACGTAAAAAGTGCTTCGAACCACCTTGGAAGTTGCTTTGGTGTGGTTGGAATCACGTAACAAGTGCTTCGAACCACCTTAAATGTTGTTTGGATGTGGATGAAATTGCTTAGTTCCTAGTTTTTTTTTTTTTTTTTTTTTTTTTTTTTAAGTTTTTAGTTAAAGAAAAAAAAAGTTTTTCGGTTGGAATTACGTAAAAAGTGCTTCGAACCACCTTGGAAGTTGCTTTGGTGTGGTTGGGAATACGTAAAAAGTACTTCGAACCACCTTGGAAGTTGCTTTGGTGTGGTTGGAATCACGTAAAAAGTGCTTCGAACCACCTTAAATGTTGTTTGGATGTGGATGAAATTGCTTAGTTCCTAGTTTTTTTTTTTTTTTTTTTTTTTAAAGTTTTTAGTTAAAGAAAAAAAAAGTTTTTCGGTTGGAATTACGTAAAAAGTGCTTCGAACCACCTTGGAAGTTGTTTTGGTGTGGTTGGGAATACGTAAAAAGTACTTCGAACCACCTTGGAAGTTGCTTTGGTGTGGTTGGAATCACGTAAAAAGTGCTTCGAACCACCTTAAATGTTGTTTGGATGTGGATGAAATTGCTTAGTTCCTAGTTTTTTTTTTTTTTTTTTTTTTTTTTTAAGTTTTTAGTTAAAGAAAAAAAAAGTTTTTCGGTTGGAATTACGTAAAAAGTGCTCCGAACCACCTTGGAAGTTGCTTTGGTGTGGTTGGGAATACGTTAAAAGTACTTCGAACCACCTTGGAAGTTGCTTTGGTGTGGTTGGGAACTCGTAAAAAGTACTTCGAACCACCTTGGAAGTTGCTTTGGTGTGGTTGGGAATACGTAAAAAGTACTTCGAACCACCTTAAATGTTGTTTGGATGTGGATGAAATTGCTTAGTTCCTAGTTTTTTTTTTTTTTTTTTTTTTAAGTTTTTAGTTAAAGAAAAAAAAAGTTTTTCGGTTGGAATTACGTAAAAAGAGCTTCGAACCACCTTGGAAGTTGCTTTGGTGTGGTTGGGAATACGTAAAAAGTACTTCGAACCACCTTGGAAGTTGCTTTGGTGTGGTTGGAATCACGTAAAAAGTGCTTCGAACCACCTTAAATGTTGTTTGGATGTGGATGAAATTGCTTAGTTCCTAGTTTTTTTTTTTTTTTTTTTTTTTTTTAAGTTTTTAGTTAAAGAAAAAAAAAGTTTTTCGGTTGGAATTACGTAAAAAGTGCTTCGAACCACCTTGGAAGTGGCTTTGGTGTGGTTGGGAATACGTTAAAAGTACTTCGAACCACCTTGGAAGTTGCTTTGGTGTGGTTGGTAACACGTAAAAAGTACTTCGAACCACCTTGGAAGTTGCTTTGGTGTAGTTGGGAATACGTAAAAAGTACTTCGAACCACCTTAAATGTTGTTTGGATGTGGATGAAATTGCTTAGTTCCTAGTTTTTTTTTTTTTTTTTTTTTTTTAAAGTTTTTAGTTAAAGAAAAAAAAAGTTTTTCGGTTGGAATTACGTAAAAAGTGCTTCGAACCACCTTGGAAGTTGTTTTGGTGTGGTTGGGAATACGTAAAAAGTACTTCGAACCACCTTGGAAGTTGCTTTGGTGTGGTTGGAATCACGTAAAAAGTGCTTCGAACCACCTTAAATGTTGTTTGGATGTGGATGAAATTGCTTAGTTCCTAGTTTTTTTTTTTTTTTTTTTTTTTTTTTTTAAGTTTTTAGTTAAAGAAAAAAAAAGTTTTTCGGTTGGAATTACGTGAAAAGTGCTCCGAACCACCTTGGAAGTTGCTTTGGTGTGGTTGGGAATACGTTAAAAGTACTTCGAACCACCTTGGAAGTTGCTTTGGTGTGGTTGGGAACTCGTAAAAAGTACTTCGAACCACCTTGGAAGTTGCTTTGGTGTGGTTGGGAATACGTAAAAAGTACTTCGAACCACCTTAAATGTTGTTTGGATGTGGATGAAATTGCTTAGTTCCTAGTTTTTTTTTTTTTTTTTTTTGAAAGTTTTTAGTTAAAGAAAAAAAAGTTTTTCGGTTGGAATTACGTAAAAAGTGCTTCGAACCACCTTGGAAGTTGTTTTGGTGTGGTTGGGAATACGTAAAAAGTACTTCGAACCACCTTGGAAGTTGCTTTGGTGTGGTTGGAATCACGTAAAAAGTGCTTCGAACCACCTTAAATGTTGTTTGGATGTGGATGAAATTGCGTAGTTCCTAGTTTTTTTTTTTTTTTTTTTTTTTTTTTTTTTTTTTTTTTTTTTTTAAGTTTTTAGTTAAAGAAAAAAAAAGTTTTTCGGTTGGAATTACGTAAAAAGTGCTTCGAACCACCTTGGAAGTTGCTTTGGTGTGGTTGGGAATACGTTAAAAGTACTTCGAACCACCTTGGAAGTTGCTTTGGTGTGGTTGGGAACTCGTAAAAAGTACTTCGAACCACCTTGGAAGTTGCTTTGGTGTGGTTGGGAATACGTAAAAAGTACTTCGAACCACCTTAAATGTTGTTTGGATGTGGATGAAATTGCTTAGTTCCTAGTTTTTTTTTTTTTTTTTTTTTTTTTTTTAAGTTTTTAGTTAAAGAAAAAAAAAGTTTTTCGGTTGGAATTACGTAAAAAATGCTTCGAACCACCTTGGAAGTTGCTTTGGTGTGGTTGGGAATACGTTAAAAGTACTTCGAACCACCTTGGAAGTTGCTTTGGTGTGGTTGGGAACACGTAAAAAGTACTTCGAACCACCTTGGAAGTTGCTTTGGTGTAGTTGGGAATACGTAAAAAGTACTTCGAACCACCTTAAATGTTGTTTGGATGTGGATGAAATTGCTTAGTTCCTAGTTTTTTTTTTTTTTTTTTTAAGTTTTTAGTTAAAGAAAAAAAAAGTTTTTCGGTTGGAATTACGTAAAAAGTGCTTCGAACCACCTTGGAAGTTGTTTTGGTGTGGTTGGGAATACGTAAAAAGTACTTCGAACCACCTTGGAAGTTGCTTTGGTGTGGTTGGAATCACGTAAAAAGTGCTTCGAACCACCTTAAATGTTGTTTGGATGTGGATGAAATTGCTTAGTTCCTAGTTTTTTTTTTTTTTTTTTTTTTTTTTGAAGTTTTTAGTTAAAGAAAAAAAAAGGTTTTCGGTTGGAATTACGTAAAAAGTGCTTCGAACCACCTTGGAAGTTGCTTTGGTGTGGTTGGGAATACGTTAAAAGTACTTCGAACCACCTTGGAAGTTGCTTTGGTGTGGTTGGGAACTCGTAAAAAGTACTTCGAACCACCTTGGAAGTTGCTTTGGTGTGGTTGGGAATACGTAAAAAGTACTTCGAACCACCTTAAATGTTGTTTGGATGTGGATGAAATTGCTTAGTTCCTAGTTTTTTTTTTTTTTTTTTTTTTTTTTAAGTTTTTAGTTAAAGAAAAAAAAAGTTTTTCGGTTGGAATTACGTAAAAAGTGCTTCGAACCACCTTGGAAGTGGCTTTGGTGTGGTTGGGAATACGTTAAAAGTACTTCGAACCACCTTGGAAGTTGCTTTGGTGTGGTTGGTAACACGTAAAAAGTACTTCGAACCACCTTGGAAGTTGCTTTGGTGTAGTTGGGAATACGTAAAAAGTACTTCGAACCACCTTAAATGTTGTTTGGATGTGGATGAAATTGCTTAGTTCCTAGTTTTTTTTTTTTTTTTTTTTTTTAAAGTTTTTAGTTAAAGAAAAAAAAAGTTTTTCGGTTGGAATTACGTAAAAAGTGCTTCGAACCACCTTGGAAGTTGTTTTGGTGTGGTTGGGAATACGTAAAAAGTACTTCGAACCACCTTGGAAGTTGCTTTGGTGTGGTTGGAATCACGTAAAAAGTGCTTCGAACCACCTTAAATGTTGTTTGGATGTGGATGAAATTGCTTAGTTCCTAGTTTTTTTTTTTTTTTTTTTTTTTTTTTTAAGTTTTTAGTTAAAGAAAAAAAAAGTTTTTCGGTTGGAATTACGTGAAAAGTGCTCCGAACCACCTTGGAAGTTGCTTTGGTGTGGTTGGGAATACGTTAAAAGTACTTCGAACCACCTTGGAAGTTGCTTTGGTGTGGTTGGGAACTCGTAAAAAGTACTTCGAACCACCTTGGAAGTTGCTTTGGTGTGGTTGGGAATACGTAAAAAGTACTTCGAACCACCTTAAATGTTGTTTGGATGTGGATGAAATTGCTTAGTTCCTAGTTTTTTTTTTTTTTTTTTTTTGAAAGTTTTTAGTTAAAGAAAAAAAAGTTTTTCGGTTGGAATTACGTAAAAAGTGCTTCGAACCACCTTGGAAGTTGTTTTGGTGTGGTTGGGAATACGTAAAAAGTACTTCGAACCACCTTGGAAGTTGCTTTGGTGTGGTTGGAATCACGTAAAAAGTGCTCCGAACCACCTTAAATGTTGTTTGGATGTGGATGAAATTGCGTAGTTCCTAGTTTTTTTTTTTTTTTTTTTTTTTTTTTTTTTTTTTTTTTTTTTTTTTTTTTTTTTTTTAAGTTTTTAGTTAAAGAAAAAAAAAGTTTTTCGGTTGGAATTACGTAAAAAGTGCTTCGAACCACCTTGGAAGTTGCTTTGGTGTGGTTGGGAATACGTTAAAAGTACTTCGAACCACCTTGGAAGTTGCTTTGGTGTGGTTGGGAACACGTAAAAAGTACTTCGAACCACCTTGGAAGTTGCTTTGGTGTAGTTGGGAATACGTAAAAAGTACTTCGAACCACCTTAAATGTTGTTTGGATGTGGATGAAATTGCTTAGTTCCTAGTTTTTTTTTTTTTTTTTTTTTTTAAAGTTTTTAGTTAAAGAAAAAAAAAGTTTTTCGGTTGGAATTACGTAAAAAGTGCTTCGAACCACCTTGGAAGTTGTTTTGGTGTGGTTGGGAATACGTAAAAAGTACTTCGAACCACCTTGGAAGTTGCTTTGGTGTGGTTGGAATCACGTAAAAAGTGCTTCGAACCACCTTAAATGTTGTTTGGATGTGGATGAAATTGCTTAGTTCCTAGTTTTTTTTTTTTTTTTTTTTTTTTTTTTAAGTTTTTAGTTAAAGAAAAAAAAAGTTTTTCGGTTGGAATTACGTGAAAAGTGCTCCGAACCACCTTGGAAGTTGCTTTGGTGTGGTTGGGAATACGTTAAAAGTACTTCGAACCACCTTGGAAGTTGCTTTGGTGTGGTTGGGAACTCGTAAAAAGTACTTCGAACCACCTTGGAAGTTGCTTTGGTGTGGTTGGGAATACGTAAAAAGTACTTCGAACCACCTTAAATGTTGTTTGGATGTGGATGAAATTGCTTAGTTCCTAGTTTTTTTTTTTTTTTTTTTTTTTTTTTAAGTTTTTAGTTAAAGAAAAAAAAAGTTTTTCGGTTGGAATTACGTAAAAAATGCTTCGAACCACCTTGGAAGTTGCTTTGGTGTGGTTGGGAATACGTTAAAAGTACTTCGAACCACCTTGGAAGTTGCTTTGGTGTGGTTGGGAACACGTAAAAAGTACTTCGAACCACCTTGGAAGTTGCTTTGGTGTAGTTGGGAATACGTAAAAAGTACTTCGAACCACCTTAAATGTTGTTTGGATGTGGATGAAATTGCTTAGTTCCTAGTTTTTTTTTTTTTTTTTTTTTAAGTTTTTAGTTAAAGAAAAAAAAAGTTTTTCGGTTGGAATTACGTAAAAAGTGCTTCGAACCACCTTGGAAGTTGTTTTGGTGTGGTTGGGAATACGTAAAAAGTACTTCGAACCACCTTGGAAGTTGCTTTGGTGTGGTTGGAATCACGTAAAAAGTGCTTCGAACCACCTTAAATGTTGTTTGGATGTGGATGAAATTGCTTAGTTCCTAGTTTTTTTTTTTTTTTTTTTTGAAAGTTTTTAGTTAAAGAAAAAAAAGTTTTTCGGTTGGAATTACGTAAAAAGTGCTTCGAACCACCTTGGAAGTTGTTTTGGTGTGGTTGGGAATACGTAAAAAGTACTTCGAACCACCTTGGAAGTTGCTTTGGTGTGGTTGGAATCACGTAAAAAGTGCTCCGAACCACCTTAAATGTTGTTTGGATGTGGATGAAATTGCGTAGTTCCTAGTTTTTTTTTTTTTTTTTTTTTTTTTTTTTTTTTTTTTTTTTTTTTTTTAAGTTTTTAGTTAAAGAAAAAAAAAGTTTTTCGGTTGGAATTACGTAAAAAGTGCTTCGAACCACCTTGGAAGTTGCTTTGGTGTGGTTGGGAATACGTTAAAAGTACTTCGAACCACCTTGGAAGTTGCTTTGGTGTGGTTGGGAACTCGTAAAAAGTACTTCGAACCACCTTGGAAGTTGCTTTGGTGTGGTTGGGAATACGTAAAAAGTACTTCGAACCACCTTAAATGTTGTTTGGATGTGGATGAAATTGCTTAGTTCCTAGTTTTTTTTTTTTTTTTTTTTTTTTTTTAAGTTTTTAGTTAAAGAAAAAAAAAGTTTTTCGGTTGGAATTACGTAAAAAATGCTTCGAACCACCTTGGAAGTTGCTTTGGTGTGGTTGGGAATACGTTAAAAGTACTTCGAACCACCTTGGAAGTTGCTTTGGTGTGGTTGGGAACACGTAAAAAGTACTTCGAACCACCTTGGAAGTTGCTTTGGTGTAGTTGGGAATACGTAAAAAGTACTTCGAACCACCTTAAATGTTGTTTGGATGTGGATGAAATTGCTTAGTTCCTAGTTTTTTTTTTTTTTTTTTTTTAAGTTTTTAGTTAAAGAAAAAAAAAGTTTTTCGGTTGGAATTACGTAAAAAGTGCTTCGAACCACCTTGGAAGTTGTTTTGGTGTGGTTGGGAATACGTAAAAAGTACTTCGAACCACCTTGGAAGTTGCTTTGGTGTGGTTGGAATCACGTAAAAAGTGCTTCGAACCACCTTAAATGTTGTTTGGATGTGGATGAAATTGCTTAGTTCCTAGTTTTTTTTTTTTTTTTTTTTTTTTTGAAGTTTTTAGTTAAAGAAAAAAAAAGGTTTTCGGTTGGAATTACGTAAAAAGTGCTTCGAACCACCTTGGAAGTTGCTTTGGTGTGGTTGGGAATACGTTAAAAGTACTTCGAACCACCTTGGAAGTTGCTTTGGTGTGGTTGGGAACTCGTAAAAAGTACTTCGACCCACCTTGGAAGTTGCTTTGGTGTGGTTGGGAATACGTAAAAAGTACTTCGAACCACCTTAAATGTTGTTTGGATGTGGATGAAATTGCTTAGTTCCTTGTTTTTTTTTTTTTTTTTTTTTTTTTTAAGTTTTTAGTTAAAGAAAAAAAAAGTTTTTCGGTTGGAATTACGTAAAAAGTGCTTCGAACCACCTTGGAAGTTGTTTTGGTGTGGTTGGGAATACGTAAAAAGTACTTCGAACCACCTTGGAAGTTGCTTTGGTGTGGTTGGAATCACGTAAAAAGTGCTTCGAACCACCTTAAATGTTGTTTGGATGTGGATGAAATTGCTTAGTTCCTAGTTTTTTTTTTTTTTTTTTTTTTTTTTAAGTTTTTAGTTAAAGAAAAAAAAAGTTTTTCGGTTGGAATTACGTAAAAAGTGCTTCGAACCACCTTGGAAGTTGCTTTGGTGTGGTTGGGAATACGTTAAAAGTACTTCGAACCACCTTGGAAGTTGCTTTGGTGTGGTTGGGAACTCGTAAAAAGTACTTCGAACCACCTTGGAAGTTGCTTTGGTGTGGTTGGGAATACGTAAAAAGTACTTCGAACCACCTTAAATGTTGTTTGGATGTGGATGAAATTGCTTAGTTCCTAGTTTTTTTTTTTTTTTTTTTTTTTTTTAAGTTTTTAGTTGAAGAAAAAAAAAGTTTTTCGGTTGGAATTACGTAAAAAGTGCTCCGAACCACCTTGGAAGTTGCTTTGGTGTGGTTGGGAATACGTTAAAAGTACTTCGAACCACCTTGGAAGTTGCTTTGGTGTGGTTGGGAACTCGTAAAAAGTACTTCGAACCACCTTGGAAGTTGCTTTGGTGTGGTTGGGAATACGTAAAAAGTACTTCGAACCACCTTAAATGTTGTTTGGATGTGGATGAAATTGCTTAGTTCCTAGTTTTTTTTTTTTTTTTTTTTTTTTTTTTTTTTTTTTTTTTTTTTTTAAGTTTTTAGTTAAAGAAAAAAAAAGTTTTTCGGTTGGAATTACGTAAAAAGAGCTTCGAACCACCTTGGAAGTTGCTTTGGTGTGGTTGGGAATACGTAAAAAGTACTTCGAACCACCTTGGAAGTTGCTTTGGTGTGGTTGGAATCACGTAAAAAGTGCTTCGAACCACCTTAAATGTTGTTTGGATGTGGATGAAATTGCTTAGTTCCTAGTTTTTTTTTTTTTTTTTTTTTTTTTTACGTTTTTAGTTAAAGTACAAAAAAGTTTTTCGGTTGGAATTACGTAAAAAGTGCTTCGAACCACCTTGGAAGTTGCTTTGGTGTGGTTGGGAATACGTAAAAAGTGCTTCGAACCACCTTGGAAGTTGCTTTGGTGTGGTTGGGAATACGTAAAAAGTACTTCGAACCACCTTGGAAGTTGCTTTGGTGTGGTTGGAATCACGTAAAAAGTGCTTCGAACCACCTTAAATGTTGTTTGGATGTGGATGAAATTGCTTAGTTCCTAGTTTTTTTTTTTTTTTTTTTTTTTTTAAGTTTTTAGTTAAAGAAAAAAAAAGTTTTTCGGTTGGAATTACGTAAAAAGTGCTTCGAACCACCTTGGAAGTTGCTTTGGTGTGGTTGGAATCACGTAACAAGTGCTTCGAACCACCTTAAATGTTGTTTGGATGTGGATGAAATTGCTTAGTTCCTAGTTTTTTTTTTTTTTTTTTTTTTTTTTTTAAGTTTTTATTTAAAGAAAAAAAAAGTTTTTCGGTTGGAATTACGTAAAAAGTGCTTCGAACCACCTTGGAAGTTGCTTTGGTGTGGTTGGGAATACGTAAAAAGTACTTCGAACCACCTTGGAAGTTGCTTTGGTGTGGTTGGAATCACGTAAAAAGTGCTTCGAACCACCTTAAATGTTGTTTGGATGTGGATGAAATTGCTTAGTTCCTAGTTTTTTTTTTTTTTTTTTTTTTTAAAGTTTTTAGTTAAAGAAAAAAAAAGTTTTTCGGTTGGAATTACGTAAAAAGTGCTTCGAACCACCTTGGAAGTTGTTTTGGTGTGGTTGGGAATACGTAAAAAGTACTTCGAACCACCTTGGAAGTTGCTTTGGTGTGGTTGGAATCACGTAAAAAGTGCTTCGAACCACCTTAAATGTTGTTTGGATGTGGATGAAATTGCTTAGTTCCTAGTTTTTTTTTTTTTTTTTTTTTTTTTTAAGTTTTTAGTTAAAGAAAAAAAAAGTTTTTCGGTTGGAATTACGTAAAAAGTGCTCCGAACCACCTTGGAAGTTGCTTTGGTGTGGTTGGGAATACGTTAAAAGTACTTCGAACCACCTTGGAAGTTGCTTTGGTGTGGTTGGGAACTCGTAAAAAGTACTTCGAACCACCTTGGAAGTTGCTTTGGTGTGGTTGGGAATACGTAAAAAGTACTTCGAACCACCTTAAATGTTGTTTGGATGTGGATGAAATTGCTTAGTTCCTAGTTTTTTTTTTTTTTTTTTTTTAAGTTTTTAGTTAAAGAAAAAAAAAGTTTTTCGGTTGGAATTACGTAAAAAGAGCTTCGAACCACCTTGGAAGTTGCTTTGGTGTGGTTGGGAATACGTAAAAAGTACTTCGAACCACCTTGGAAGTTGCTTTGGTGTGGTTGGAATCACGTAAAAAGTGCTTCGAACCACCTTAAATGTTGTTTGGATGTGGATGAAATTGCTTAGTTCCTAGTTTTTTTTTTTTTTTTTTTTTTTTTTAAGTTTTTAGTTAAAGAAAAAAAAAGTTTTTCGGTTGGAATTACGTAAAAAGTGCTTCGAACCACCTTGGAAGTGGCTTTGGTGTGGTTGGGAATACGTTAAAAGTACTTCGAACCACCTTGGAAGTTGCTTTGGTGTGGTTGGTAACACGTAAAAAGTACTTCGAACCACCTTGGAAGTTGCTTTGGTGTAGTTGGGAATACGTAAAAAGTACTTCGAACCACCTTAAATGTTGTTTGGATGTGGATGAAATTGCTTAGTTCCTAGTTTTTTTTTTTTTTTTTTTTTTTTAAAGTTTTTAGTTAAAGAAAAAAAAAGTTTTTCGGTTGGAATTACGTAAAAAGTGCTTCGAACCACCTTGGAAGTTGTTTTGGTGTGGTTGGGAATACGTAAAAAGTACTTCGAACCACCTTGGAAGTTGCTTTGGTGTGGTTGGAATCACGTAAAAAGTGCTTCGAACCACCTTAAATGTTGTTTGGATGTGGATGAAATTGCTTAGTTCCTAGTTTTTTTTTTTTTTTTTTTTTTTTTTTTAAGTTTTTAGTTAAAGAAAAAAAAAGTTTTTCGGTTGGAATTACGTAAAAAGTGCTCCGAACCACCTTGGAAGTTGCTTTGGTGTGGTTGGGAATACGTTAAAAGTACTTCGAACCACCTTGGAAGTTGCTTTGGTGTGGTTGGGAACTCGTAAAAAGTACTTCGAACCACCTTGGAAGTTGCTTTGGTGTGGTTGGGAATACGTAAAAAGTACTTCGAACCACCTTAAATGTTGTTTGGATGTGGATGAAATTGCTTAGTTCCTAGTTTTTTTTTTTTTTTTTTTTGAAAGTTTTTAGTTAAAGAAAAAAAAGTTTTTCGGTTGGAATTACGTAAAAAGTGCTTCGAACCACCTTGGAAGTTGTTTTGGTGTGGTTGGGAATACGTAAAAAGTACTTCGAACCACCTTGGAAGTTGCTTTGGTGTGGTTGGAATCACGTAAAAAGTGCTCCGAACCACCTTAAATGTTGTTTGGATGTGGATGAAATTGCGTAGTTCCTAGTTTTTTTTTTTTTTTTTTTTTTTTTTTTTTTTTTTTTTTTTTTTTTTTTTTTTTTTAAGTTTTTAGTTAAAGAAAAAAAAAGTTTTTCGGTTGGAATTACGTAAAAAGTGCTTCGAACCACCTTGGAAGTTGCTTTGGTGTGGTTGGGAATACGTTAAAAGTACTTCGAACCACCTTGGAAGTTGCTTTGGTGTGGTTGGGAACTCGTAAAAAGTACTTCGAACCACCTTGGAAGTTGCTTTGGTGTGGTTGGGAATACGTAAAAAGTACTTCGAACCACCTTAAATGTTGTTTGGATGTGGATTAAATTGCTTAGTTCCTAGTTTTTTTTTTTTTTTTTTTTTTTTTTTAAGTTTTTAGTTAAAGAAAAAAAAAGTTTTTCGGTTGGAATTACGTAAAAAATGCTTCGAACCACCTTGGAAGTTGCTTTGGTGTGGTTGGGAATACGTTAAAAGTACTTCGAACCACCTTGGAAGTTGCTTTGGTGTGGTTGGGAACACGTAAAAAGTACTTCGAACCACCTTGGAAGTTGCTTTGGTGTAGTTGGGAATACGTAAAAAGTACTTCGAACCATCTTAAATGTTGTTTGGATGTGGATGAAATTGCTTAGTTCCTAGTTTTTTTTTTTTTTTTTTTTAAGTTTTTAGTTAAAGAAAAAAAAAGTTTTTCGGTTGGAATTACGTAAAAAGTGCTTCGAACCACCTTGGAAGTTGTTTTGGTGTGGTTGGGAATACGTAAAAAGTACTTCGAACCACCTTGGAAGTTGCTTTGGTGTGGTTGGAATCACGTAAAAAGTGCTTCGAACCACCTTAAATGTTGTTTGGATGTGGATGAAATTGCTTAGTTCCTAGTTTTTTTTTTTTTTTTTTTTTGAAGTTTTTAGTTAAAGAAAAAAAAAGGTTTTCGGTTGGAATTACGTAAAAAGTGCTTCGAACCACCTTGGAAGTTGCTTTGGTGTGGTTGGGAATACGTTAAAAGTACTTCGAACCACCTTGGAAGTTGCTTTGGTGTGGTTGGGAACTCGTAAAAAGTACTTCGAACCACCTTGGAAGTTGCTTTGGTGTGGTTGGGAATACGTAAAAAGTACTTCGAACCACCTTAAATGTTGTTTGGATTTGGTTGAAATTGCTTAGTTCCTTGTTTTTTTTTTTTTTTTTTTTTTTTTTTAAGTTTTTAGTTAAAGAAAAAAAAAGTTTTTCGGTTGGAATTACGTAAAAAGTGCTTCGAACCACCTTGGAAGTTGTTTTGGTGTGGTTGGGAATACGTAAAAAGTACTTCGAACCACCTTGGAAGTTGCTTTGGTGTGGTTGGAATCACGTAAAAAGTGCTTCGAACCACCTTAAATGTTGTTTGGATGTGGATGAAATTGCTTAGTTCCTAGTTTTTTTTTTTTTTTTTTTTTTTTTTTAAGTTTTTAGTTAAAGAAAAAAAAAGTTTTTCGGTTGGAATTACGTAAAAAGTGCTTCGAACCACCTTGGAAGTTGCTTTGGTGTGGTTGGGAATACGTTAAAAGTACTTCGAACCTCCTTGGAAGTTGCTTTGGTGTGGTTGGGAACTCGTAAAAAGTACTTCGAACCACCTTGGAAGTTGCTTTGGTGTGGTTGGGAATACGTAAAAAGTACTTCGAACCACCTTAAATGTTGTTTGGATGTGGATGAAATTGCTTAGTTCCTAGTTTTTTTTTTTTTTTTTTTTTAAAGTTTTTAGTTAAAGAAAAAAAAAGTTTTTCGGTTGGAATTACGTAAAAAGTGCTTCGAACCACCTTGGAAGTTGCTTTGGTGTGGTTGGGAACTCGTAAAAAGTACTTCGAACCACCTTGGAAGTTGCTTTGGTGTGGTTGGGAATACGTAAAAAGTACTTCGAACCACCTTAAATGTTGTTTGGATGTGGATGAAATTGCTTAGTTCCTTGTTTTTTTTTTTTTTTTTTTTTTTTTTTTAAGTTTTTAGTTAAAGAAAAAAAAAGTTTTTCGGTTGGAATTACGTAAAAAGTGCTTCGAACCACCTTGGAAGTTGTTTTGGTGTGGTTGGGAATACGTAAAAAGTACTTCGAACCACCTTGGAAGTTGCTTTGGTGTGGTTGGAATCACGTAAAAAGTGCTTCGAACCACCTTAAATGTTGTTTGGATGTGGATGAAATTGCTTAGTTCCTAGTTTTTTTTTTTTTTTTTTTTTTTTTTTAAGTTTTTAGTTAAAGAAAAAAAAAGTTTTTCGGTTGGAATTACGTAAAAAGTGCTTCGAACCACCTTGGAAGTTGCTTTGGTGTGGTTGGGAATACGTTAAAAGTACTTCGAACCACCTTGGAAGTTGCTTTGGTGTGGTTGGGAACACGTAAAAAGTACTTCGAACCACCTTGGAAGTTGCTTTGGTGTAGTTGGGAATACGTAAAAAGTACTTCGAACCACCTTAAATGTTGTTTGGATGTGGATGAAATTGCTTAGTTCCTAGTTTTTTTTTTTTTTTTTTTTTTTTTGAAGTTTTTAGTTAAAGAAAAAAAAAGGTTTTCGGTTGGAATTACGTAAAAAGTGCTTCGAACCACCTTGGAAGTTGCTTTGGTGTGGTTGGGAATACGTTAAAAGTACTTCGAACCACCTTGGAAGTTGCTTTGGTGTGGTTGGGAACTCGTAAAAAGTACTTCGAACCACCTTGGAAGTTGCTTTGGTGTGGTTGGGAATACGTAAAAAGTACTTCGAACCACCTTAAATGTTGTTTGGATGTGGATGAAATTGCTTAGTTCCTTGTTTTTTTTTTTTTTTTTTTTTTTTTTAAGTTTTTAGTTAAAGAAAAAAAAAGTTTTTCGGTTGGAATTACGTAAAAAGTGCTTCGAACCACCTTGGAAGTTGTTTTGGTGTGGTTGGGAATACGTAAAAAGTACTTCGAACCACCTTGGAAGTTGCTTTGGTGTGGTTGGAATCACGTAAAAAGTGCTTCGAACCACCTTAAATGTTGTTTGGATGTGGATGAAATTGCTTAGTTCCTAGTTTTTTTTTTTTTTTTTTTTTTTTTTAAGTTTTTAGTTAAAGAAAAAAAAAGTTTTTCGGTTGGAATTACGTAAAAAGTGCTTCGAACCACCTTGGAAGTTGCTTTGGTGTGGTTGGGAATACGTTAAAAGTACTTCGAACCACCTTGGAAGTTGCTTTGGTGTGGTTGGGAACTCGTAAAAAGTACTTCGAACCACCTTGGAAGTTGCTTTGGTGTGGTTGGGAATACGTAAAAAGTACTTCGAACCACCTTAAATGTTGTTTGGATGTGGATGAAATTGCTTAGTTCCTAGTTTTTTTTTTTTTTTTTTTTAAAGTTTTTAGTTAAAGAAAAAAAAAGTTTTTCGGTTGGAATTACGTAAAAAGTGCTTCGAACCACCTTGGAAGTTGCTTTGGTGTGGTTGGGAACTCGTAAAAAGTACTTCGAACCACCTTGGAAGTTGCTTTGGTGTGGTTGGGAATACGTAAAAAGTACTTCGAACCACCTTAAATGTTGTTTGGATGTGGATGAAATTGCTTAGTTCCTTGTTTTTTTTTTTTTTTTTTTTTTTTTTTAAGTTTTTAGTTAAAGAAAAAAAAAGTTTTTCGGTTGGAATTACGTAAAAAGTGCTTCGAACCACCTTGGAAGTTGTTTTGGTGTGGTTGGGAATACGTAAAAAGTACTTCGAACCACCTTGGAAGTTGCTTTGGTGTGGTTGGAATCACGTAAAAAGTGCTTCGAACCACCTTAAATGTTGTTTGGATGTGGATGAAATTGCTTAGTTCCTAGTTTTTTTTTTTTTTTTTTTTTTTTTAAGTTTTTAGTTAAAGAAAAAAAAAGTTTTTCGGTTGGAATTACGTAAAAAGTGCTTCGAACCACCTTGGAAGTTGCTTTGGTGTGGTTGGGAATACGTTAAAAGTACTTCGAACCACCTTGGAAGTTGCTTTGGTGTGGTTGGGAACACGTAAAAAGTACTTCGAACCACCTTGGAAGTTGCTTTGGTGTAGTTGGGAATACGTAAAAAGTACTTCGAACCACCTTAAATGTTGTTTGGATGTGGATGCAATTGCTTAGTTCCTAGTTTTTTTTTTTTTTTTTTTTTTTTTTTTTTTTTTTTTTTTTTTAAGTTTTTAGTTAAAGAAAAAAAAAGTTTTTCGGTTGGAATTACGTAAAAAGTGCTTCGAACCACCTTGGAAGTTGCTTTGGTGTGGTTGGGAATTCGTAAAAAGTACTTCGAACCACCTTGGAAGTTGCTTTGGTGTGGTTGGAATCACGTAAAAAGTGCTTCGAACCACCTTAAATGTTGTTTGGATGTGGATGAAATTGCTTAGTTCCTAGTTTTTTTTTTTTTTTTTTTTTTTATTACGTTTTTAGTTAAAGTACAAAAAAGTTCTTCGGTTGGAATTACGTAAAAAGTGCTTCGAACCACCTTGGAAGTTGCTTTGGTGTGGTTGGGAATACGTAAAAAGTGCTTCGAACCACCTTGGAAGTTACTTTGGTGTGGTTGGGAATACGTAAAAAGTGCTTCGAACCACCTTGGAAGTTGCTTTGGTGTGGTTGGGAATACGTAAAAAGTACTTCGAACCACCTTGGAAGTTGCTTTGGTGTGGTTGGAATCACGTAAAAAGTGCTTCGAACCACCTTAAATGTTGTTTGGATGTGGATGAAATTGCTTAGTTCCTAGTTTTTTTTTTTTTTTTTTTTTTTTTTTTTTTTTTTAAGTTTTTAGTTAAAGAAAAAAAAAGTTTTTCGGTTGGAATTACGTAAAAAGTGCTTCGAACCACCTTGGAAGTTGCTTTGGTGTGGTTGGAATCACGTAAAAAGTGCTTCGAACCACCTTGGAAGTTGCTTTGGTGTGGTTGGGAATACGTAAAAAGTACTTCGAACCATCTTGGAAGTTGCTTTGGTGTGGTTGGAATCACGTAAAAAGTGCTTCGAACCACCTTAAATGTTGTTTGGATGTGGATGAAATTGCTTAGTTCCTAGTTTTTTTTTTTTTTTTTTTTTTTTTTTTTTTTTTTTTTTTTTTTTTAAGTTTTTAGTTAAAGAAAAAAAAAGTTTTTCGGTTGGAATTACGTAAAAAGTGCTTCGAACCACCTTGGAAGTTGCTTTGGTGTGGTTGGAATCACGTAAAAAGTGCTTCGAACCACCTTAAATGTTGTTTGGATGTGGATGAAATTGCTTAGTTCCTAGTTTTTTTTTTTTTTTTTTTTTTTTTTTTTTAAGTTTTTAGTTAAAGAAAAAAAAAGTTTTTCGGTTGGAATTACGTAAAAAGTGCTTCGAACCACCTTGGAAGTTGCTTTGGTGTGGTTGGGAATACGTAAAAAGTACTTCGAACCACCTTGGAAGTTGCTTTGGTGTGGTTGGAATCACGTAAAAAGTGCTTCGAACCACCTTAAATGTTGTTTGGATGTGGATGAAATTGCTTAGTTCCTAGTTTTTTTTTTTTTTTTTTTTTTTTTAAGTTTTTATTTAAAGAAAAAAAAAGTTTTTCGGTTGGAATTACGTAAAAAGTGCTTCGAACCACCTTGGAAGTGGCTTTGGTGTGGTTGGGAATACGTTAAAAGTACTTCGAACCACCTTGGAAGTTGCTTTGGTGTGGTTGGTAACACGTAAAAAGTACTTCGAACCACCTTGGAAGTTGCTTTGGTGTAGTTGGGAATACGTAAAAAGTACTTCGAACCACCTTAAATGTTGTTTGGATGTGGATGAAATTGCTTAGTTCCTAGTTTTTTTTTTTTTTTTTTTTTTTTAAAGTTTTTAGTTAAAGAAAAAAAAAGTTTTTCGGTTGGAATTACGTAAAAAGTGCTTCGAACCACCTTGGAAGTTGTTTTGGTGTGGTTGGGAATACGTAAAAAGTACTTCGAACCACCTTGGAAGTTGCTTTGGTGTGGTTGGAATCACGTAAAAAGTGCTTCGAACCACCTTAAATGTTGTTTGGTTGTGGATGAAATTGCTTATTTCCTTGTTTTTTTTTTTTTTTTTTTTTTTTTTTTTTTAAGTTTTTAGTTAAAGAAAAAAAAAGTTTTTCGGTTGGAATTACGTAAAAAGTGCTCCGAACCACCTTGGAAGTTGCTTTGGTGTGGTTGGGAATACGTTAAAAGTACTTCGAACCACCTTGGAAGTTGCTTTGGTGTGGTTGGGAACTCGTAAAAAGTACTTCGAACCACCTTGGAAGTTGCTTTGGTGTGGTTGGGAATACGTAAAAAGTACTTCGAACCACCTTAAATGTTGTTTGGATGTGGATGAAATTGCTTAGTTCCTAGTTTTTTTTTTTTTTTTTTTTTTAAGTTTTTAGTTAAAGAAAAAAAAAGTTTTTCGGTTGGAATTACGTAAAAAGTGCTTCGAACCACCTTGGAAGTTGTTTTGGTGTGGTTGGGAATACGTAAAAAGTACTTCGAACCACCTTGGAAGTTGCTTTGGTGTGGTTGGAATCACGTAAAAAGTGCTTCGAACCACCTTAAATGTTGTTTGGATGTGGATGAAATTGCTTAGTTCCTAGTTTTTTTTTTTTTTTTTTTTTTTTTGAAGTTTTTAGTTAAAGAAAAAAAAAGGTTTTCGGTTGGAATTACGTAAAAAGTGCTTCGAACCACCTTGGAAGTTGCTTTGGTGTGGTTGGGAATACGTTAAAAGTACTTCGAACCACCTTGGAAGTTGCTTTGGTGTGGTTGGGAACTCGTAAAAAGTACTTCGACCCACCTTGGAAGTTGCTTTGGTGTGGTTGGGAATACGTAAAAAGTACTTCGAACCACCTTAAATGTTGTTTGGATGTGGATGAAATTGCTTAGTTCCTTGGTTTTTTTTTTTTTTTTTTTTTTAAGTTTTTAGTTAAAGAAAAAAAAAGTTTTTCGGTTGGAATTACGTAAAAAAAGCTTCGAACCACCTTGGAAGTTGTTTTGGTGTGGTTGGGAATACGTAAAAAGTACTTCGAACCACCTTGGAAGTTGCTTTGGTGTGGTTGGAATCACGTAAAAAGTGCTTCGAACCACCTTAAATGTTGTTTGGATGTGGATGAAATTGCTTAGTTCCTAGTTTTTTTTTTTTTTTTTTTTTTTTTTTTTTAAGTTTTTAGTTAAAGAAAAAAAAAGTTTTTCGGTTGGAATTACGTAAAAAGTGCTTCGAACCACCTTGGAAGTTGCTTTGGTGTGGTTGGGAATACGTTAAAAGTACTTCGAACCACCTTGGAAGTTGCTTTGGTGTGGTTGGGAACTCGTAAAAAGTACTTCGAACCACCTTGGAAGTTGCTTTGGTGTGGTTGGGAATACGTAAAAAGTACTTCGAACCACCTTAAATGTTGTTTGGATGTGGATGAAATTGCTTAGTTCCTAGTTTTTTTTTTTTTTTTTTTTTTAAAGTTTTTAGTTAAAGAAAAAAAAAGTTTTTCGGTTGGAATTACGTAAAAAGTGCTTCGAACCACCTTGGAAGTTGCTTTGGTGTGGTTGGGAACTCGTAAAAAGTACTTCGAACCACCTTGGAAGTTGCTTTGGTGTGGTTGGGAATACGTAAAAAGTACTTCGAACCACCTTAAATGTTGTTTGGATGTGGATGAAATTGCTTAGTTCCTAGTTTTTTTTTTTTTTTTTTTTTTTTTTTTTTAAGTTTTTAGTTAAAGAAAAAAAAAGTTTTTCGGTTGGAATTACGTAAAAAGTGCTTCGAACCACCTTGGAAGTTGCTTTGGTGTGGTTGGGAACTCGTAAAAAGTACTTCGAACCACCTTGGAAGTTGCTTTGGTGTGGTTGGAATCACGTAAAAAGTGCTTCGAACCACCTTAAATGTTGTTTGGATGTGGATGAAATTGCTTAGTTCCTAGTTTTTTTTTTTTTTTTTTTTTTTTTTTTTTTTTTTAAGTTTTTAGTTAAAGAAAAAAAAAGTTTTTCGGTTGGAATTACGTAAAAAGTGCTTCGAACCACCTTGGAAGTTGCTTTGGTGTGGTTGGGAATACGTTAAAAGTACTTCGAACCACCTTGGAAGTTGCTTTGGTGTGGTTGGG